>NC_064644.1:432581412-432887801 GCF_023864345.2 Schistocerca serialis cubense | reverse complement strand
AGTTGTTCAAACTTCTTCTTAGCATCTTGAAAACATGGGTGGTGAAGTGCTTTATATTCCTGGATTTTCTTCTGCCTCTTGAAAACTCAACACACTGGCAAACAAGGGGGTGGGGACTGCAGTTCTTAGCAGTTTAATGTTTACATATGTGACGGATTGTTCAGAAGGACTGCCCTCATGTTCCTTCCATGCTCCTCACAAGTAGTGCAGTGGAAAAACATATGTCCAAGTTTCTGGAACCTATGGTGTCTCACAGGAAGAAGAAACTATGTCCTAACATCACACCTATAAGACACGACCTTAAAAGATTAAACACTGCCCTTCAAAGGTAGGATGAAAGCTCCAGGGTCCACCCTGTCACCCTTAGGTTCTATCTGGTTGCAACAAACAAAATGGACTCAATGTCACTATAGCTTAACACAGAGTTCATGTTGTTGTAACATCTGGTCCTGATGGAAGACACACCCTCTTGAGTTCTTTACAAGGGGAGGTGTAACTGGCATATCCTTGAGCTCGTCATACGCTTAAAGTGCTTGTGATTGGTTAGCATACAAATTCTAGATCACCAAAGATCTATTTCTCATCTTCTCTATTGCATAACTCCTCCAAACCAATCCTCAATATATTCCCCAAAAAATTGTGGCTTTATTGTTACAAAAGATCCTCTACCTGTTCTGCAGCATACTAAGCCCATGGAGTTGTAAGCCTCTGCATTAAAATTCTTGCTTTCTAGCCACTGTTATGGCATGGCCTGTAGTATGGGTGATCTTGATCCATTTCATTGTAGACCATCCATCTTTATACCACTCACATCACATGCCCTTATGCCACTCACTCTGGTCGGAGGATTTCCCCACAGGCTCCATCCCACCATGGCATAGGCTACCTGCTATAGTAGCCGTTGCCTGGAGTCCTGATGCCCCTGATTGGACGGGCACACTAAGTGGCTTACGGGGGGAGGTTACAGCTTCAGGCATCAGGATTGCTACCCCAGCATTGTCAGGGGGTTACAATCATGACAGCGGCATCCCTTCCCCCCTCCCCCAAATGGAGTGCTTACTGTTCTGGGTTTTGAGGTGGATAGATTATGCACCACGTAAGGTGTACTTCCTGAAATGGATCACACTTCCGTGAAATTTTGAAAAATGGATGTCAAATCCTAAAGGGGGACCATAAATTGTTATAAATTATTAACTCTGAACAATACAGTTTCATTTTCAAATGGTATATTTTCTCAAGATGCAGCTTTATTTTGTAACTACAAACAAAATTCAAAGCATCTGTATAGGAGAAAATGATATTCCAGAAAAATACTATGGCATAACACTATACAGTGAACAATAAGATATTTTTCCTTTCATCACAACCTCTTCCTCGAAAAGGAAGAAAATGAATAAAAAAAATCAGTCAAATTAAATCAAACACACTCAAGTGGTTTCATCAAATGATAAGCAATCAATTGGTTCTTTCTACCCATATGTTGTTCCATAATTTCACCACTTGGTAATCTTTCATGAACAGAAGTGTCACATCTCTACATGTTTTGACTGATGATGATATTCAGGGTTTTTCGGCCAATTTTAATGCACTGGCATTGTCAATATAAAGTGTCGGAATGTTCCGACATTCCAACTACCTCACTTAACAAGCAACTTAAGCAGATTAATTCTTAGGCTCCTTCACTTGCTGTAATAATTTCTGCTACAGTTGTAGATGTAGCCACCACCTTCTGCAACTGACTTATCAGTGGTATTGGCCCACCAGAGGGGTCACAGTTGTTTAACGTCTTGTCCACTTTGTCCCCAATGAAATTTTCTTCTCTATTATAAATAATACCACAATTTAACTTACCTTTCAAATATCGGAAAATGCGATCCTTGATTACAGTCTTCAGTAATTCAATTTTCGTAGCTCATGTGGTTTATTCACCACAAAAGTTCTGGCTGGACAAATTGCTACGGAGAAATAATTACGACTTCCAATTGCCTCATGATAGGCGATGATTGGGGAAATTGCTTCATCTTGATCATTTTCTTATTCTTACCTTATCATAATCCTTCAGCCTTTATCTTTATGTCAGGAAACTGTCAAGGGTCCCTGCTGATATTTCAATTTCATGTTGTAGAGGGTTCAGAAAAGCTGTAACTTCTTCTTCATCACTGCCAACAATTAGACCATCACCTAAGTAAATTACTACATAATGTCTATGTTCACTGCATTTTCACTAAAACAAACAAGAATATGTAGGACTGTTTCAAAAACCCACTTCCTTCATGACTCTCATTTAAAACATTTGTTGCAGCAGCGTGGTGCTTGTTTGAGTCCACAGATATTCCATTTCAAGAGATACACTTGGTACGCGTTACCTTCAAAGCTTTCTGGTTGTTCCACATACACTTCATCTTGAAGTATTCCACTCAAAAAATCAATCTTCACATCACATTGTTTTATCATCATCTTTGAAGTAGCTACCATTAGCAAAACTCAAATGGTGTCACAAAGTGCAACATACTATATGCATCTTCATAATCAACTCCTCCTTGCTGTATAAACCCTTTTACAACTAATCGGCCTTTGAAGTGGGTGCTCCCATCAGCTGCAACTTCTTGACATGGAACCCTATGTTGTTTCTCTTCAGTGCTTCTACATTGATGGAAAAAAATTGCAACAACAAAGAGTTGTGTGACATACACTAAAGTTGGTACGCATGTTTCTACATCTGAAAGATGATCACTATTCAGATTTGGTATCAGTTGCATAGGAGTCATTCTAGTAGAGCCTCTATGAGGATGCAAATCAGGTTTGCTTCAAAAATACACAATGTAACTGTGATGCACTTTAGTTACCTTTGAATTGGATGAGGTAAGTTAATGTTGGTCAAGAATGCCTTTAAGTGGACAAAGACACCATTATCAACATCTCACTGAGTTTGAATGAGGTCGTGTAGTAGGATACTGAGAAGCTGGATGTTCCTTCTGCGATATTGCAGAAAGACTAAGCAAGAATGTAGCCACTGTACATGATCGCTTGGAGTGGTGGTTTCAAGAATGTACGGTCACAAGAAGACCGAGTTCCAGATGGCCAAGTTGCAGTACCAACAGGGACGACCATTGTGTTTGGTACATGGCTCTGGTGCATCATATTGCATCTGCAGTAGTAATCTGACCAACAGTTGGCACTACAGCGGCACAATGAACTATTACAAACCAGTTACTTCAAGGAAAACTCTGAGCCACACACACACTGTAGCAATGCATTCCACTGACCTCAAACCATTGCCATTTGTGACTTCAGTGGTGTCAAGCGAGAGCTCATTGGAGGGCAGGGTGGAGGTTTGTTGTGTCTTCCGACGAAAGCCGGATCTGCTTCAGTGTCAGTGATGGCTGAATGTTGGTTATAAGAAGGCCAGCCGAGGGCCTGCAACCAACCTGTCTGTGGCCTAGACACACTGGACCTACACCTACAATTATGGTCGGGGGTGAGACTATGTGACGGTTGGTTGGTTTTGGAGAAGGAGACCAGACAGCGTGGTCATCGGTCTCATTGGATTAGGGAAGGATGGGGAAGGAAGTCGGCCGTGCCCTTTCAGAGGAACCATCCCGGCATTTGCCTGGTGTGATTTAGGGAAATCACGGATAACCTAAATCAGGATGGCCGGACGCGGGATTGAACCGTCATCCTTCCGAATGCGAGTCCAGTGTCTAACCACTGCGCCACCTCGCTCGGTTATGTGACAGTAGGAGCACTCTCATGGTTATCCTACAAGTCCTGACTTCAAAACTGTACATCAGTCTGGTGATTCAACCTGTTGTGTCACCATTCGTGAACTGCAATCCAAGGGGTATTTTCCAACAGGATAATGCTCGCCCACACACTGCTGTTGTAACCAACATGCTCTACAGTGTATGAACATGTTGCCTTGGCCCGCTCTGTCACAAGATCTGTCTCCAATATAGCACATATGGGACGTCATCAGATGACAACTCTAGCCTCATTCACAACCAGCATTAACTGTCCCTGTATCGACGGATCCAACTGCAACTGGCATGGAACTCCATCCCACAAACTGACATCCGGCATCTATACAACATTCTGGCAGTTACACAAGTTATTAATGTAACAGCATTTCACATTTGCAATGGCTTACTGGGTGCTTACATTAACCTATCATCTTGCAATGTTGATCACTTACATATGTTACCTAGACAAATGTATTCCCGTAATTTCATTATTCTACACTATTTTTTGGTGTTGCAATTTTTTCCATCAGATTATTTCTTCATTAATACTTTGCATCTATTTGACTGCAATGTATTAGAAAAAAGTTTTGGATCTTCATGTTCACCAGCATTTAACTTTTATTAGTGTCAATAACTCACCACTTTCTATCCAGGCTGGTTTTCTTCACTGTATTCTGTTCTCTAGTTCATCTTCATAAGAAAATTCAGTAGCTTCGGCCTTCAGGAATACTGTTGACTCCATGTTATTATCATCTGAATATTACTTCCTCCCGAATCAAGCGTATTAAATTTTTTTCAAGCAATGGAAACTCCAGGTTGAAATATCAACAATATTAGGAAAAGGATAGATTGCTACTCTTGGTGAAGATGACTTCTTAAGTTGCAGTCAGCCACAACAAACATAAACTTATACATTACAGCTTTTGGACAAAGCCTTCTTCAGCAAAGGAAACATGCACATTTACACAAACAGGCACACCTCACACACATATGACCACTACCACTGGTAGTAGCCAGTGATAGGGGTCACGTTTGTATGAAATTTTTCTTCACTTTTATTTCCTCCAGAAGAAGGCTGCTAAGGAATGTCAAATGTAATATGATTACTACAGAAACTATAAATTATTTCTAGCTTAAATTTTACATCGTGACTCAAAACTACTTTCTTTTGGAAGCAATTCAGAGTCTACATCCATCTTCGTCACTGACATAGCCAAGAAGTTGTCCAAAAACAGCCTTTTCATTAAACTTTGAACAGAAATGTTTGTTTATACAAAGATGGAAAACTGTGCTAAAAATTCTGAGGTGATCAAATTTTCCTACTAGTCAACTGTACCACAACTCATATGGAAATTTATGTAGAACTGAAGACCTTCCAATACGATTTAAAATTTAGACTGATATAGTGCAAGCTTCAGCCCACAATCATCTTTATAGTTTACTTGCATTCAGCATCGAATGTGCAATTTCAACAACTGTTCTGTTTTCACATTTGGCCACACCATTTTCTTCAAGGGTATAGGGTGGAAGAATCAGTTATTCTGCTCCCTTATCTGTGAGCAATTCCTTAACTCCGCTGGTATTAAATTTTTTCCCTCCATTACAACTGGACTGTTTAACATTATGTCCTTTGGTTTGGGCTACACTTAAAAATTGTTTAAGCACATTGTACACTTCATTTTTGTACTCACTGTCTGAATGGTATTCTATGAATCTTCCCTAATGCACAACCATCACAAAATTCATCCTTACCCTTACGACCTTCTACATTGATGTTTTTTCAAAACATTCTTGACATGTTGTTTATGTTGATGACCAAATATTTCATGGTGCATTTATAAAGTTTCAGAAGGTGTTACTAAGTCCACTTGATTACTATTTTATGCTCTAACAACATGGATCTTCAACATGTACAGATCTTTTTCCACATAACCCACTGGCTTTTTTTCCAAACCCTAACACTTTTACAGTTGAACATTTTTTATCATAGCCCTTACATACTGCTGCTGTGGCTGAAAACAAATGAGCACATATAACTTATTTTCCATTCTAGCACTGTACCATTCATTCTTTTGTCTTCTTTTGATATAAAATGTTCCCTGACCAAATGCACACCTTGTCTTCCTAATGAGACCACATTAGGAACTTAAAATTTTCCTGTACAAAGCAAAGTACTGTTGATTAACTGAGAGTGATATGTTTCAAAGCACTGTTATCACAAGATCATTTATTTAAGTCAATTTAATTTCTAGTAGACAAACCCATAGCGCATGAGGGAATTACGGTTTTTTTGAACACTTTCCAAAATGAAGATGGAGCAATTATGATACATCCAGAAAAATACCCGAAACAAATACTGACCAATGGAAAATACAGGATGCAATAACAACAATATTATGAAAAGGATAGAATGCTATTGGTTATCGAAAGGCCACCACATTAGTTACATCAACAGTGAAGTTGATCCTGAGGATGATACATGATTGTTATTTTAGAATGCTCAAGTACTTGTTAATATCTTACATAGTAAGAACAAAAATGTATCATCCAACGATGTAGTCACAGAAACTTCTTCCTAAACAAACAATCTGTCCTCAGTTAATATTTAAACAATGAAACATATAGAATACTATTCAGGTTTTGCTCACTAGCCCCTGAAATTCTTTTATTCATGTTAACACCATTACCTATAAAGACTCAGGAGATACCACCATAGCCTGAAATTATGGAGAGTACATTGGACATTAGGATCAAAATTTCCCTCAGACTCAGGAAGAGCGAGTTCTGCTGCTCTTCAAATAAGAATAAATTTTCATAATACACACCAACTCATCGCAAAACAACCTAATGGAACTTACTTCCTAACGAAAAAAAGTTATCAAAATTATATGTACAGCACCTCCTAAAAACCTCCACCATAATATCTTTAGTGCATCTTGAACACAAACCATTGCTCCTCTGTTTATGCATTCCCTTATATTTTCCACTACAAAGTAACTCCTCACTGTAACAGTAATAAGAATGTTAAAATTAACCCCAGTTTTTGCAAAGTATCATAAGTGATTTCATAATTATTGTGCAGGTAAGTATATTGTTCTCTTTACCACTGTTGCTTTGTAGTAACAGTATTAAGGACTGATTGCTTCTCACTGTACAGGTGACACACTGAGTTGCTGATAGGCACAACAAAGACTTTTATAAATTGAGCTTTCAGTAAAAGCCTTCTTCAGAAACACACACACACACACACACACACACACACACACACACACACACACACACACACACACACACAACTGCTATCTCTGGCCACTGCGTCCAGAACGCAGATCTCGCAAATTGAATACAAAATGGGGTGAGGAAGGGTAACGGATAGCAAGGTATGATTGGGGGCAGAGAAGAGCACTGTCTGGTGGACCATGGAGGGAATATATCGCAGCAGGACAAGGCTGCCAGGTGCACTGTCAGGAGACTGTGAGAGACAGAGAGGGGGAAGGGGGGACAGAAATGGAGAGAATCAGAGAAGCAAAAAAGATTAGTGAGTGGGTTGGTAGGGAGCAGTGCAAAATGAGAGTGAAGGGATGTGAATTGGGAGAAGTTGATAGGACGGAGAGTTCAAAAACTATGGTGGAGGATGTGAGCACAGTATGTAACTGTAGGTTGAGGCTGGGATAATCTTGGGAGTGGAGAATATGTTGTAATGACAACTCCCGTCTGTGCAATTCAGAAAAGCTTTTTGTGGAGGGAAGGATCCAGATAACCCAAGTTGTGAAGCAGCCACTGAAATCATGTATGTTAAGTTCAGTTGTATATTCTGCCACCGAGTGGTCCACTATGCTCTTGGCCACAGTCTGGCGATGGCCATTCATCCTGGTGTGCAGAAAGTTGGTAGTCATACCAATATAAAAATCTGTGCAATGATTTCAGCAGATCTGGAATACAAAATGGCTGCTTTCACAGATGGCCCATCCTCTAGTAGGGTAGCATAAGCCTGTGAAGACTCTGATAGGAAGTGCTGGGTGGGTGGATTGGGCAGGTCTTGCACCAACCCTGGTGCACACAGGGATATGATCCCTGTGGGAAGGGGTTGGGATTGGAAGTAACATAGGGGTGCACCAGCATGTTGTGGAGGCTGGGTGGGTGATGGAATGCAACTGTAGGAGGGGTGTGAAGTATCTTGGCTAGGATGTTCCTAGTATCGGGGCATTATGATAGATAATCAAAGTTCAAAAGTACCTGCTTTTCGACAGCTGCCATCCCTAACATACCAAAAAATCCCTCCCTTACAGCCTCACCACCTCGGGATGGCATATCTACAATGTCAAGAACTCCTTTGCCCAATATGCTGAGAGTCTCTCACAGACCTTCACAGACAGGCACTATTCCCCAGACCTAGCTTGCAAACAGATTTCCATTCCATATCTCCACATTCCTCCCACCACTCCTGAGAACCAGGTACAAAGGAGCACCCCCTTTGCACCCAGTACCATAACCAACTGGAACAACTGAATTACATCCTTTGTCATGGCTTAGATTTAGTAACGTTGACACTTTCCACATCCAAACAGATCTGTTGCATTCTATATTTATGGACCACATATTGTATAAATAAAATCGACACATGGGTGACGAGATAAATATGAACGTTGACATCAACACAGTGCAAATTGTATCATACTCTACCCACAATGAAGAACACAGCAAACAATTTCTAGCTGAGTTGCTTTTCTTTTATGTCTAGCAAGAGACAAATTAGGCAGGTCATTGCTGCAAACTGCATAATGTGTGGATATCTGGACTGACACTAAGACAATGGCAAACGCTATATAGTTCACAAATTTTTTTGCCACATATGCTGTACGTTAAAGCTTGCATAGAAGCTTTCAGAAAAAAAAAGATATGTACATGGTGCCCAGGAGGAATGGAGGGTATTCAGGGACATGATAGGAATGCTCACTTTTGGGCTGGCGGTGTGTAAGTATGTCTCTTTCCCACCAAACCTCAATGACATTTCATTCTAGCTCAACCCACCTCTCACTGCCTTCCACCTTTTTGCTTGGGATGTCTTCTGCTATTAATCTAACTTGTTGAACATGCAGTTGTCTGTTATGTGTTGTGATTGAAATTGTGCAAGGAGCTGAGAGTGCATTAGAGAGATGCATCGATTAAATGTTTGTACTTATGTTGGCTAAAATATCGTACATATACAATGATGTACCTTCACTCATGACATGTGCGATTTTAGAGAGCGTGCATCCATGCAGTTCACAGGCCAGCTTATAGAGGGCACCTGGGTTGGCCCCTGGCATGCTCTGGTGAGCCACCAAAGAAACAGCATTATTTAAGTGATTGTAAATGAGCTCTCAGCCTTTTCTTTACACTGTATTACTGTTGCCCAGTCATTGTGTTCAGTGCTTCACACAACCGGTATCTTACGTGTCCCTCTATGAAGTACTATATTCCATAATCATTTTTGTTCTTGCTATAACACACTTGGCGATGAGTGAAGCTTACTTTTTCTTTACATGTTAGAGTCAGTGCTAAGTCACCCGACAAACATCTTGCTGGAAGAAATACTCCAACGTCTCAACGTCTCATTGTCCTGCAGCAAGCTTTTGCGGCATTAGAAAATTGTAGCGAAATGTAGGAAGATCTGCAGCGGATAGTCACTTGGTGCAGGGAGTGGCAACTGATCCTTAACAAAGACAAATGTAATGTATTGCGAATACGTAGAAAGAAGGATCCTTTATTGTGTGATTATATGATAGGAGAACAAACACTGGTAGCAGTTACTTCTGTAAAATATCTGGGAGTATGCGTGCAGAACAATTTGAAGTGGAATGATCATATAAAATTAATTGTTGGTAAGGCAGGTACCAGGTTGAGATACATTGGGAGAGTCCTTAAAATATGTAGTCCATCAACAAAGGAGGTGGCTTACAAAACACTCGTTCGACCTATACTTGAGTATTGCTCATCAGTGTGGGATCCGTACCAGATCGGGTTGACGGAGGAGATAGAGAAGATCCAAAGAAGAGCGGCGCGTTTCGTCACAGGGTTATTTGGTAACCGTGATAGTGTTACGGAGATGTTTAATAAACTCAAGTGGCAGACTCTGCAAGAGAGGCGCTCTGCATCGCGGTGTAGCTTGCTCGCCAGATTTCGAGAGGGTACGTTTCTGGCTGAGGTATCGAATATATTGCTTCCCCGTACTTATACCTCCCGAGGAGATCACGAATGTAAAATTAGAGAGATTGGAGCGCGCATGGAGGCTTTCAGACAGTCGTTCTTCCCGCGAACCATACGAGACTGGAACACGAAAGGGAGGTAATGACAGTGGCACGTAAAGTGCCCTCCGCCACACACCGTTGGGTGGCTTGCGGAGTATAAATGTAGATGTAGATGTAGAGCAATGTCAGCTTTCAGCACTGCTCTCAATTAAGTGGTATTTGTGTTTGTGGTAGTTAACTCTCCATTCAGTGCAACCGTCACCCTTTTTGGCATACAATGATCTGACTGAAGACCAGAACACCTACGAGACATGGTTATGCTAACATTTCCAGGTTTTCTGAATGGGCCATGAAAACCTGTGATGGGCTTTCTTTCTTTCCTGGCTTTCACTGCACATTTATCAGCTCTGCCAATCTTACAAAGTCAATCTTATGGAGCCTGGATTGCAGAATTACACGGTTGAGTCATTTTTGTGAATTTGTCACTAGTACCCCATCATGAATCCTACATCGATCACATTGTGCGTGATGGTATTATTCATATGGCCCTGGGTAGGGAAGACTGTGAAAAGGCACTTCGATGTGTGAACCCGACTCATACTGATGTGCTCTATATAGCACAGTCCTCAAGTGTCACAGCCTACAGGCTGCATGGGGAGAGGTATCTGAAATTGCTCAGCCAACTTGTTAGATACATTGCAAGTGTTTAGGATGATAGGGAAGCTGCTGCAGCAGTACAACCTTCAACTCAGTGCCATGTCGGTTACGGCCACAGCAGCAACAGCCCGTGTCACAGCAGAGTCCATGTGCCCCCCTTCTCTCTTGTTCATACTGCTTCATCCAACACGAACGTTCAGCATGCCTTAACACTGGGAAGTTTGCAACAAGTGTCAAAAGAAAGGCCACATTGCATCGGTGTGAACTCCTCTGCAAATGTGGCGGACACAGCAGTACCAATGGACATAACTGTATCTCTACAATGACTGCTTCCCCAGATAAATTGTTTATTGACTTGAGTGTGCTTAATAAACTGCTAAAAATGAAAGTGGGCACAGGAGCTGTAGTGACTTTAGTATATACACAAATGTGCATGGACTTGGGCTGTCCTCCCCTCAAACAGGTTTCACGAAAGATGGCTGGCTACAATAAACAGCAGAGTCCAATCCTAGGTCAGTTCACTGCCCCTGTATCTTACAAATCTGTTGTTGGCCGTCTAACCTACCTTGTTGTGGATCATTCCCATACTGCAGACCTGTTCTGATTACATGTGTTTAACCCTTTTGGTTTCTCACTTGCCAATGAAGTAAATTTAGTGTCAGATTAAGGTCCATATCAGCAAACTGAGTCCCTCTGGCAGTTTTCAGGCCCACATTACCATGAAAGGGTGTGCCCGCCCTCGTTTTTTAGAGCGAGACAAGTGCCTGTCGCATTGCGCAACTCTGTCAAGGCCGAATCAGACCATTTGAAATTGCTCTATGTCATTTTGCCTATTTCTCCCAGTGAGTAAGCTGCACCGCTGGTTATTATTAAGAAGCTGATGCGTAATTCGCCTCTGCGGCGACTTCAGTGTCACGATTAATGCTGTGATACATACATACCATTTGTCCCACCCTGACGAGTTGCTCGCAAAATTATCAGGCGGCCACTACTTTTCCACGATTGATTTGTCGGGAACATAACTCCAGCTCCCCTTGGATGAGCCCATTAGGCGCATTCTTGTTGTCAATACATTTTCAGCCTATGCCAATATCAATGCTTGCCTTTCGGTGTTGCTAGCACGCCAGCAATTTTTAAGCAGTTTTTAGAAGAGCGGACAGTCTCTGTACCTGGCTGCATCAATTACCTCAACGATATCGTTGTTCCGGGTTCTTCCACTGAAGACCAGCTTCGCAATCTCTGATTGTTGTTTTCTGTTTTGCAGTTTGCTGGTCTCAAGTGTAATCTCGATAAATCAATTTTTTCAGCCATCAACTGAGTACCTAGTTTTTGAGGATTCTCACACAGGGGTCGAGTTGTTGTGTCACCATACTGGTGCAACTGCGGCTTTGTCGCAGTCGACCTCCATTAAGGAACTGCAGGTATTTCTGGGTAAAGTTGCGTACTAACATAAGTTTTTACCAGACGTACCCACTGTAGCTCAGCCACTGCATGTGCTTTTCTCTGGTTGCCAGCTTGTGACTGACCATTTGCTTTGCTTAAATCTGAGCTTCAATCTGCTCAGTGCCTGGTCACTTTTCAGCCAGGTCAGGATCTCATGATGGCTACAGGTGCCTCTCAGCACAGTCTTAACATGGTGTTGGCACACAAATACACAGATGGATCTGAACGACCCATTGCTTACGTTTATAAGACTAACTCGCTCTCAGCAGTGTAATTCTCAGAGTGAAAAGGAGTATTTAGTGGTTTTCTTGTATGGTTATACGTTCCATTTAATCAGGGATCACAAGCTGTTGGTTGCTCTTTCTAGCCCTTTGGTTTTTGTGCCGGACAAGGTAGTGCATCGTTTGGAGTGATGGGCTCTCTTCTTCTCCCATTATCATTACAGATCCATTACCAGCTGACAGTGCGACAAGCCAATGCCGATGCCTTATCTTGCCTTCGAATCGAGCTGAACCCAGCATTCAACAGGACGAATTGGTTTGTTTCTATTTAGATATTGAGAACCATAGCACGATCAATGGTTTTCCCATCACTAGTGCCATGATGGCATCGGTTGTCGTTGCGGATCCTGTACTTAGTTGGGTCCTCTCTTTTGTGTCGCATGGTTGGTTGGAAAAAACCCCCAGGCCGTGGTTTGGATCCCTGCTCCCTGATTTGTGATTCCCTCTTTGTTACGCCATAATCTACTGCGGCTTCTGCATGTCAGTTATTGGGGGACACCATAATGTACTGCGGCTTTTGCATGTCAGTTATTGGGGGATCTCTCGAACCAAAGCTTTGGTCCGCTGGCATGTGTATTGGCTGAGCATAGATGGGAACACTAAGCGGCTTAATGCCACTTGCAGTCACTGCGTCAGCAACTGGCGGCCCCGCGGTCATCTTTTTCCGCCCTGGCCAATACTGCAGCATCTGTGCGAACATCTATATGTCGATTTTGCTGGGCCCTTCCTAAATCATTAGTGGTTCATTGTAGTGGACACCTATTCCAAGTTTCCCTAGGTAGTGTGTTGTCCGTCCATGTCCACGGCTGCCACTATTTCGGCCTTGTCTAAAATTTTTGCAACTGTGGAACTTCCATGTATCTTGGTTGCCGATAACGGCCCCCAGTTTGTTTCTTGAGAATTTGAATCTTTTTATCAGGCTAGTGGTTTTTACCATCTCACAGCTCCCCCGTTTCATCCTCAATTTAATGGTGAGGCCAACCGTATGGTTCAGATGTTTAAGACTCAAATGTTGAAGTATGTATCTAGCAGGTCCTGTGAAGCTGCCTTAGGCCATTTTTAGAGTTGGTACCATTTCACTCCGGTGGGGGACAAGAACCCAGTGGAGCTGCTATATGGACTCCATCCAAGGACACTCCTTCACCTGCTGCATCTGATACTGTGACAGCTGGGATTGCCAGCTCTGTGACGGTTCTGCTCGGGTGCACCTATTTGGGCTCGTGGTTTAGGCTGCCGGTCAAACTGAGTTCGTCCCGTCATCAAGCATCATTGAGGCCAGCATCTGTGCGTCATCCACACTCCGGTCAGGAGGATGTCCCATCACTTCAACCGGCTGGGCCAACCACGGTGGGGCCTGCTCCAGGGGGCCTGCCGATGCCTGTTCCTGTGTTGCAGACAGTTCGGTTCACACCACAAAGGGGGTCGCTGCCTGGCTCTGGTGCCCCCCAATGCCTCTGGCACCAACCACTGACTTTCAGGAGGACGTTGCTATGGAGACTCTGTCCCTGGTCCTGCCCTAGAGCCTCTCACAAATGAGGGGACGGTGTGACAACCCACCTCCTCCTCACTTCTGTCCCTATTCGCTGGTGCCTGCCCACCAAATGCTGCAGTAGCCGCTGCAATGGTATTTTCTGTGACTCACAATTTCAATACCTTCTGAGATCAGTCTTTTTTTTTTATGGTAGCAGTGCTTTTTTCTGTATTCTCTATTTTTCTGTGCCAGGTGTTTTTTATACCAAACTTAAGCACCATCCAGTTTGCCGAGTGCTGTTGGCAAGTGGGGTGCACTCAGCCCTTCTGAGGCAAACTGACGAGCTCCTTGATTGAGAAGTAGCGGCTCCGGTCTTGTAAAGTGACATACGACTGGGAGAGAGGTGTGCTGAACATATGCCCCTCCATATCCACATCCAGTGACACCTGCAAGCTGAGGATGACACGGCAGACGGTCGGTACCGTTGGGCCTTCATGGCCTGTTCGGGTGGAGTTTAGTTTAATTTTAAGTGTTTTTTTTTATGTATGTATGTGGTTTTCCCACCCCTAGGAGGAAGGAGTGATGTACCTTCACTCATGACGTGCCCAATTTCAGAGAGCACATGACTATACAGTTCACAGAACCGCTTATAGAGGCCACCTGGCGAACTCTCTGTGCACAACCTGTATCTAATGTGTTGTTCTATAAAGTACTACGTTCCATACATTGTGTTCTTACTATAATATAAACTAATGAAGAATATGCAGATATTATGCATATTTATGGCTTCTGCAACAGTAGAGCTCCTGCTGCTACCAAAGAATACCATCGGTGCTTCCAACATGTTGAATTCATGATCACAGAGTGTTTACCAGTTTTCAGTAGACTGCATAAGCAGGTATTCTTCCCGGTTCCCATTTTTGTTCTGACTGTGTAGGTAAATGAGCACAGACTCTGTTAAAATGGGTGCAGCACATTCCTACCACAAGCACATCTCAATGTCTCATGAACATTGAAGGCCAAACATGAAATGCGGAAAACTTGTACCCATTTCGCATGTAGTGCATCCACAATCTTCACATTGGTGACAATGCCACAGGACATGAATACTGTCACTGGTTAAATGGCAGTTGTGATGTGTGTCGATTAACACTATTCACTGATGAAGACGCATTTACACGAGGTGGAATCAATAACACAAGTAATAATCATCAATGGTTGCAGGGAAATCCACACCCTACAGTGGAAACCAATTTCTAAGTTAATTTTTTAGCCAATGTTTGGGGTGGCACGCTTGGTAATGTCTTGATACATCCAGTCATTGTAGGAGAGCAAATGATTGGACAGAATAACTTGCATCTTTTGGAAATTTTGTTTGTTGACCACCTTAAGGATGTTCCTGTGGCCAAGTAGATTCAATGTACTTCCAGCATGATGAAACCCCTCTACATCTTACCAGACATGTGAGAAAAAGATTTCACCCACACTTATCCTAGTTGCTGGATTGGTCATTGTAGTACAATTAATTGTCCACCAACACTGCCATTACAGTTTTGTTTATGGGTTGAACGAGGTATAAGATACACAAACGAAAGGTGAATATGCAAGATGAACTGCTTTGCCGCATTATGGACACTGCTGCCCTCATGAGAGAATGCCCAGAGGCACTCGAACAAGCAACACTAACATGTGTCCCAAGAGTGCACATATGTACTGAAGTTGACAGTGAGATATCTGAACAACAGCTGTGATGTAAGGTGTATGATAATGCTTAGAGATGAATGTGTTAAAAACACGTATTTTTCAACCAATACTTCGTAAAACACATGTTGTAATGTTTACTACCTGTGTAAACCTGAAATTGTACTGAAAAACATGCAAAATATATAACAATGTACCGTTTGGAATAGAACACATGTCCATAAGTAGTTTTTTCCTTCATATGATTGCTCCCATTATATCTCTGAATATTAACCATTCCTCCTGGGTCACCCTATATGTGGGATCCTGTTTAAAAGATGTGAGCATGACATATTACACTTTCTTTCTTCTACAGAAAAGTGTAGTGCAATTCATGCAACCGGCTTTTTATTTAGATTCACAAACATTAGTCTGTGAACAAATGGTTGTAAAGTAACAGTATTTTCAAAAGAAAGTTTAATTGTTGCTAGACATTTAGAGCACCAAACCATGCTGCCTATACGAATATGAGCATACATTGACAGGTCTCCGTCTCACTCATTCTTGGGTAAAAATAGGACTGTTTTGCTGCCCCAGCAGTTGACTTTTAAACCTAAAGTTTTCAGCATTTAATACAATAACCAGGAAACAAAATGAAACTGAATAATCAAGTGGAGACTTTATAAGAAAACAAAAGTGGCAATTATGCCTAAAAAAATTATAGTTTGTGACTAAAAACTTACAGAAAGCATCAGACTTAATATTTTTACAAGCACAATGCCGTGCTATTGTTTCTGCGAGGACACACATTCTCCACAACTGACAACTGCACTACAGTGAGGAGACAGGATGATCGGCTAGTATTTAACATTCAATAATCCAGGAGAGGTATTTAAAAGTACAAAAAAAAAAATTTCCTAGCTTTCTGAACTGTTAGTTTCTTCATTAGCGAGGGAAGGTCGATAGATAAGGAAGAAACTAATAGTTCTGAAGGCAAGGAATAGGATTTCTTGCCTGCCTTTAAATGTTCGGCAACACTAGAATTTTACCTGCTGATGGTAAATAGTGGCTTTCCATTCCACCTCCTTGCAATTTTATAGTTTTCTCTCTACAGTCTTCTGATGTGAATTCTCATTTTTGATACAATTATGCTACTGCAACATTTTGGATTCACGAACATGTTCCCGATCAGGAGACACCACCTTACTGAAACAATGTCTGTGTGCGTGAGGGGGTTTCTGTGTCCCACTCAGGAGACACAGCCTTAGTGAAATAATGTCCGTGTGGGTGAGGGGGTTTCTGTGTTCCAATGACATACAGTGCTTTTTTAAGCGAGTGGCATCAGGCACATTCCCTGGAATCGAGGACAATGGTGATGCACACAGGCCTTATTGCAGGGGACGGATAGTGTTCTGCAGTCAAACTGAAGACAAGCTATTCAATGGGGTAAGGCATCCAGTTCATGAAGTGGCAGCCCCACCAGTACACTCAGGGGTTATGGACTGGTAACCCACACCACCAGAAAATTCAAAAAAAGAGAAATAACCAGACGGATTCTAAGGATATGGCCTTTGCCCTCTGAAGGAAAATCTGTATCAAATTTTGTAGAGTAAGAGCACAGAGGCGAGAAGGTTAAGACAAGTGGAAGAAGAGATGAGGAGCTACTGATTGGTTGGATTGGAAATTGGTGAAACAAGGCGGCCAGAATTGTGGGAAATTCAAGTATGAAATGGAGGAGTGTTGCTGCATGTAGCACAGACACACGGAGATGTGATGTACAGGAATTGTACAGAGCTCTTATTATCTAAAATCTGAAAATTGAGCATGCTGGAGGGGAAACCAGTCCCAGAGAGAATAACAGCACATTTTAAAACAAATGTTTGAAATACTCACAGCACCGCAAACAGCTGCTATGTGTCTACTGAAATAGCTGAAGAAGAGCTACAAGATGCATTTTATACAGAGTTAAACAGAGTACTTGGGCAAAATAATTGTACAGACATAAAAAATTTTATGGGCAGGTTTGTAAAATGAAGGGCTTGAACAATCATGGATGTCCATGCCATTTGGAACAAAAAGCTAAATGGTGAAGTGCTGACAGATGCATGTGCGGTAACTACCACATATTACTAGGCATCTCCACCTCTGATGGCTACTCCTCCAGCCAATCAAAGTGTGCATAGTTGACATGTGTCTTTGCAAATAGCATTGCACCACTTCCGCCTTCACCTCATCACACTATGTCATCAAGGCTCATCCGTTAGCCCATCACCTGCTACCCTCTAGCAATCTGTGACACAGACGCACACACTGATGCTCACAGCACACAAATTGGCACCCATTTGAACAATGGTGGCTAACTTAGGCTACGGCCCGGGCTCCATTCTTCATTTTGCTACGTGCACAATAATAATTGTGTTCTTGTAATCTACGCTACGACTATCTTCAATCTGCTACTGGACTTTGTTTGGTTTACTCTGGATCAATGTATGCCAGTGCTTCTACTTTTGATGTCAATAAAAAAGTGTTACTGTATTAAACGTTGATTCACAGTGTAGTAGTCACTACAATGTTCACCAATCATGACCTAATCATTTGGAGGTATAATGTTCCCCCAGAAGGCCGAGAGAGATTATGGGTTTCACCTGATCATGTTACTGTAAATTAAACTGATCTCACAGCCCTAGGTTTCAACACTTTCTGCAAAAATATGAAAATATCAACAAAAATAATCAGATTTTGAAAATACAGAATAACTGGATAGATAATAAATCTACTCACCAATCAGTGGCAGGAGAAAAGACACACAAGCAGTTAAGAAATGTGCAAGCGTCTAGAGCCAGTGGTTTCTTCTTCTGGCAGAAATGTTGAAGGGGAAGGAAGAGGGGTGAAGGAAAAAGATTGGTAAGGTTTAGCAAACATGTAGAGTTCGGAAAACTTACCCGGAAGCCCAGGTCAGGGAAGACTTACCGGGTGGGATGAGAAGGAAAGACTGGTTGTTGGGAACTGCTCTGAATGGGATTTGAAAACCTTAGAGCTTAAAGGTGGAAGACAGGATAATAAGCAAGACAGATATTACTGACAGAACATTGTGCAAGAGGTTATAATAGCAGAAAGGTAAGAACATTATGTGGCAGAAGAATGTGTACGTGCGTGGGGGCTGGGGATGGGGGTGGGTGGCAGAGTAGGTGGGGATGTGAGTGTGTGTGTGTGTGTGTGTGGGGGGGGGGGGGGGGGGGGGAGGCAGGAGGAGCAGGTGGGTGCTTGTGTGTGGGCAGAATTTCAGGGAAAAAACAGACAGGGCAGAAAATAGATGATATAGAAAACTACAGTACGAAGAACGGAATAGTTACTGACAAGAAGTGCTGAGATCAACGAAATTAGAGAAAATAATTAACGTAAACTAAGGCCAGGTGAGTGGAGAGGACCAAGGACACATTGTAACACCAGTTCCCAAGTGCAGAGTTCTGAGAAAGTGGTGTCTTGGGGAAGAATCTAATGGGCATATGTGAAAAAGGCACCCAGGTCATGGCTGCCACATTGTAGAGTATGCTGCGTGGTACTAATATACACCCTTTGTCTGTGAGCATTCATCCTAACTGATAACTTGGTGGTACTCATACCAATGCAGAAGGCTGACCAGTTTTACACAACAACTGGTACACAACATTTGTTATTTCGCAGGTGGCTCTCCCTTTGATAGAACATGTTTTGCCAGTTATATGGCTGGTATAAGCAGCAGGGCGCATAGGGCAAATCAATGCCACTTGCCTTGATGCTCACCTCATCCTCACCATGGGCCAGCTACACACTTCTGCTCATATTAAACCTATTAACAAACAACAGTACCTACATTCTGACAGCTTGTATCCTTTCTACATCAAACAATCCCTCCCATAAAGCCTTGGCATTCGGGGCAAACATATCTGTTCACATGAAGACTCTTTACGGCCATACATCACACCATTCTCACCTCAGCCCTCAATGGACATAATTACCCCACCAGTATAGTTCAGAAGCTGATTTCTGGGCCATCGCACCCAGTCCTGGTACTGCTGATCCCCCCCAAGAAACAACTTAGGAGTACTCCTCTCATCATTCAGTATTATCCTGGTTCTCAATACGTTAGTCACCTACGACAGGGCTATGACTTCCCAAAATCATGCCTGGAAATGAGGTGCATTCTGTATGACATACTGTCTGTCACACCTAGAATACTCTTCATTGCCTCCTGCCCAATGTCTACAAAATCATGTTCAGAACCTTTGCTGCCGCTCAACTCTTTTTCCAACCTTATGGCTTCTACCCCTATGACCACCCCCTCTGTAAGATTTGCCCTGCTACCTATATAACCCCTGTAATTAGCACAACATATAACATCAAATAGAGAGCTGCCGGTTAAACAACAATGTCATATACCAGCTGTTATGTAAACATTGCTCAGCCTTCTACACTGGTTTGTCTACTATCAAGTTATCACTTAGGATGAATGGGCATAGGTGAAAGTATATACTGACAACACACAATATCCTTTTGCAGAGCATGCTCCACAACATGGCAATTGTGACCTCAATGCGTGTTTCACCACTGGGCCATCAGGGTTCTACCCCCAGACACAATTTTCTCAGAACTCTGCAGGTGGGAACAGGTTTTGCAACATGTCCTTGGTCCTTGCCACTCACCTGACCTTAATTTACATTAATTATTTCTCTAATTCATGGGTCTCAGCATTTCTACTCAGTAACTATTCCTTCCTTCATTCTGTTTTAGTTTTCTGAATCTTTTATTTTTTGTCTTGTCAATTTTTTCCTACCACATCCCCCCCCCCCCAAAAACACACACACACACACACACACACACACACACACACACACACACACACACACACACATCTCCATCACATGTAATGCACTTAGCTTTCCCCTCTTACTCACTCTTGCACAATGTTTTGACTGTAATCTCTGTCTTGATTATTACCCTGTCTTTCGCCTTTAAGTCTTAAGGTTTTCAAATCTCATCCAGTGCAGTCCCCCAACAACCAGTCTATCCTTCTCGTCCTATCTGGTAAGTAGGTCAAAGAAAGCTTTGTCCCTGAACTACAACACAGATTTCAGGACCTCTCTGTAGAAAACTTCATGCAGGAAGGAATCGATGCAGGTTTCCACAATATTTAAGAGATAATTATCTAGGTGTTGGAGAGCACATCTTAAGATTTAAGACACACCATTTCTGTGACACGTCGAATGAAATTAACCAAAAGACAGAACTAAAACAAAAGTTCAATCTTTGTAAGACAAGTGGGCAGATGATTGAAGCACACACATAATATATGGAGACAAACAAAAGAGTGGAAATAGGGATTAGGAGGGAGAGAAGGAATTGGGTAGATGAGCAGAGACAGTTATCAGAATAAACAGCAAGATGGGGGAATATAAAGAAACTGTACAATGTCATCAAACGGCTATTAATGAAGAACTTAAGATGTGAAGTACCTGTTGAGCAAGAATGGGGTGACGATTACGACTCATCAGCTACAGCTTCAAATGTGTGAGGAGCACAGATGATACAGTTTTTCTCGAGGGCATGCAGCTTTACTGTATGGTTAAATGATGATGGCGTCCTCCTGGGTAAAATATTCCAGAGGTAAAACAGTCCCCCATTCGGATCTCCAGGCGGAGACTACTCAAGAGGACGTCGTTATCAGGAGAAAGAAAACTGGCGTTCTACGGATCGGAGCGTGGAATGTCAGATCCCTTAATCGGGCAGGTAGGTTAGAAAATTTAAAAAGGGAAATGGGTAGGTTAAAGTTAGATATAGTGGGAATTAGTGAAGTTCGGTGGCAGGAGGAACAAGACTTTTGGTCAGGTGAATACAGGGTAATAAACACAAAATCAAATAGGGGTAATGCAGGAGTGGGTTTAATAATGAATAAAAAAAATAGGAGTGCGGGAAAGCTACTACAAACATCATAGTGAACGTATTATTGTGGTCAAGATAGACACAAAGCCCATGCCTACTACAGTAGTACAAGTTTATATGCCAACTAGCTCTGCAGATGATGAAGAAATTGATGAAAAGTATGATGAGATAAAAGAAATTATTCAGGTAGTGAAGGGAGACGAAAATTTAATAGTCACAGGTGACTGGAATTCAACAGTAGGAAAAGGGAGAGAAGGAAACATAGTGGGTGAATATGGATTGGGGGTGAGAAATGAAAGAGAAAGCCGTCTGGTAGAATTTTGCACAGAGCATTACTTAATTATAGCTAACACTTGGTTTAAGAATCATGAAAGAAGGTTGTATACATGGAAGAACCCTGCAGATACTAGATGGTTTCAGATAGATTATATAATGATAAGACAGAGATTTAGGAACCAGGTTTTAAATTGTAAGACACTTCCAGGGGCAGATGTGGACTCTGACCACAATCTATTGGTTATGAACTGTAGATTAAAATTGAAGAAACTGCAAAAAGGTAGGAATTTAAGGAGGTGGGACCTGGATAAACTGACTAAACAAGAGGTTGTACAGAGTTTCAGGGAGGGCGTAAGGGAACAATTGACAGGAATGGGGGAAAGAAATACAGTAGAAGAAGAATGGGTAGCTCTGAGGGATGAAGTAGTGAAGGCAGCAGAGGAACAAGTAGGTAAAAAGATGAGGGCTAGTAGAAATCCTTGGGTAACAGAAGAAATATTGAATTTAATTGATGAAAGGAGAAAATATAAAAACGCAGTTAATGAAGCAGGCAAAAACGAATACAAACGTCTCAAAAATGAGAACAACAAGAAGTGCAAAATGGCTAAGCAGGGATGGCTAGAGGACAAATGCAAGGATGCAGAGGCTTATCTCATGAGGGGTAAGATAGATACTGCCTACAAGACCTTTGGAGAAAAGAGAGCCACTTGTGTGAATATAAAGAGCTCAGATAGAAACCCAGTTATAAGCAAAGAAGAGAAAGCAGAAAGGTGGAACGAGTATATGGAGGGTCTATACAAGGGTGATGTACTTGAGGACAATATTATGGAAAGGGAAGAGGATGAGGATGAAGAATGAATGGGAGATACGATACTGCGTGAAGAGTTTGACAGAGCACTGAAAGACCTGAGTCGAAACAAGGCCCCGGGAGTAGACAACATTCCATTGGAACTACTGAGAGCCTTGGGAGCGCAAGTCCTGACAAAACTCTACCATCTGGTGAGCAAGATGTATGAGACAGGTGAAATACCCTCAGACTTCAAGAAGAATATAATAAATCCAATCTCAAAGAAAGCAGGTGCTGACAGATGTGAACATTACCAAACTATCAGTTTAATAAGTCACAGCTGCAAAATACTAACACGAATTCTTTACAGACGAATGGAAAAACTGGTAGAAGCCGACCTCGGGGAAGATCAGTTTGGATTCCGCTGAAACGTTGGAACATGCGAGGCAATACTGACCCTAAGAATTACCTTAAAAAATAGATTAAGGAAACACAAAACTATGTTTCTAGTATTTGTACACTTAGAGAAAGCTTTTGACAATGTTGACTAGAATACACTCTTTCAAATTCTGAAGGTGGCAGGAGTAAAATACAGGGAGCGAAAGGCTATTTACAATTTGTACAGAAACCAGATGGCAGTTATAAGACTCGGGGGCATGAAAGGGAAGCAGTGGTTGGGAAGGGAGTGAGACAGGGTTGTAGCCTCTCCCCGATGTTATTCAATCTGTATATTGGGCAAGCAGTAAAGGAAACAAAACAAAAATTCGGAGTAGGTATTAAGATCCATTGAGAAGAAATAAAAACTTTGAGGTTCGCCAATGACATTGTAATTCTGTCAGAGACAGCAAAGGACTTGGAAGAGCAGTTGAACGGAATGGACAGTGTCTTGAAAGGAGGATATAAGATGAAAATCAACAAAAGCAGAACGAGGATAATGGAATGTAGTCGAATTAAGTCGGGTGATGCTGAAGGAATTAGATTAGGAAATGAGACACAAAGTAGTAAAGGAGTTTTGCTATTTGGGGAGCAAAATAACTGATGATGGTCGAAGTAGAGAGGATATAAAATGTAGACTGGCAATGGCAAGGAAAGCGTTTCTGAAGAAGAGAAATTAGTTAACATCGAGTATAGATTTAAGTGTCAGGAAGTCGTTTCTGAAAGTATTTGTATGGAGTGTAACCATGTATGGAAGTGAAACATAGTTTGGACAAGAAGAGAATAGAAGCTTTCGAAATGTGGTGCTACAAAAGAATGCTGAAGATTAGATGGATAGATGACATAACTAATGAGGAGGTGTTGAATAGAATTGGGGAGAAGAGGAGTTTGTTGCACAACTTGACAAGAAGAAGGGACCGGTTAGTAGGACAGGTTCTTAGGCATCAAGGGATCACAAATTTAGCACTGGAGGGCAGCATGGAGGGTAAAAATCGTAGAGGGAGACCAAGAGATGAATACACTAAGCAGATTCAGAAGGATGTTGGTTGCAGTAAGTACTGGGAGATGAAGAAGCTTGCACAGGATAGAGTAGCATGGAGAGCTGCATCAAACCAGCCTCAGGACTGAAGACCACAACAACAAAAACACAGTTGTACTAGGCTAAAAGATAAGAAACATTAATTAAACTCTTTTAAAAAAAGAAGAGTGTTCTGGCCACAAAATAAATATAGATATGACAAAGGAAATTTGAGTAAACTTTCGGAACATGGAAGAGCCTCTCTTTGTAGAGGGGCAGCAGGTGCAAACTGTTAACTCACTGGGTAGTGTGATGGCAGAAGAGGTGGAGCTAGAGAAGATGCAGAGAACGACGTAAGAAAGGCAAATTCTCTCATAACGCAGTTTTATACAAAATGGCAGAACAGAACCATCATGCACAAAACTAAAATTTGTATTGTTAATGCAAATGTGAAGGCTGTCCAATACACCAGTGAAAGCTGGAAAGTAGCCAAGAAGATAACATCACAGTTACAGAGCTTCATAAATAGGTTTCTCTAGCCCATCATGACTGTTTGGTGTCCAGAAAAAAAAAGTAATGAGGAGTTCTGGAGGAAAACAAACTAGATATGAGAGAAAGTGGAGGCTGCTGGGGTGCACACTGAGAAAGCAGGAATGGACCAATCGACCAGGAGTAGAATCGAATTCACAGGAAATGAGAAAGAGAGGCAGGCCCAGATGTATGAGGAAGAGGACTGTGGTAAGGGAAGCAACATCAAGTAAGTCAACAACATATTAAGTCCGCTGATACATAACGTGCTTGCCTTAAAATTCTCAAAGGACATTCTGAGGTACATTATGGTCTACAAGCCACATTCAAATGCAGATCTTGAATGAAACCACAAGAAGAGAAAAATTCTGTAAATACCAGTTAAATCAGTTGGTTTACCTGCTTGCTGCTGCTGTTGCTGCTGCTGTTGTTCGTATTGGTCAGCAGAGTTCATAAGACTGGTTACTAGAGCACTAATTTCAGGGTTGTCAGTCAGCAGATGGTTTTCCTCTTGGTTCCGCTGTTGCTCTCGCTCTTGCTGTTGGGCTGACAGCTGCTGCTGCTGCTGCTGCTGCTGCTGTTGTTGTTGTTGTTGATGGTGCTGTGGCTGATGGTGTTGTTGCAACAACGAGGTAAGGCATGCATGGCTGGGCACTGCTGGTGCTGGTACTTGTACTTGATTCTGAACTTGAGTTTGAGGTGCTTGTTGTTGCTGCTGTGACTGCTGTAAAAGCAACTGCAGCTGTTGGTGTTGTTGTTGCTGTTGCTGTTCTTGATGAGGCTGTTGCTGTGACTGAAACATAAATGTGGGATTATCATTTTTAAGTGGAAAATGGTAAGTTACTATAAAATTCTCTTTTCTGAACATGGCACGAAACATTTGTCAATATGTAAATAACAGTCCAGCAACACTCCTTACGCAATTATCAATATCCATTTGGGCAGTGCATGCTGGGAACAATGTGGGAATCCTCGTCTGTAAACTTGTAGAAGATTGTAGTGTCACAGACTACCTGGTACCTTCCTGCAATTTCTTCTAAAATGATTTTGTATTTTGTGAAAGAGTGATCATTGCGCTGTCTGGCATTTGTGTTGTTATGGATGAGTATGGTATTAATGGAAATAAAAAGGGGAAATCAGGTGTTTTCACAATGCTTCCCCATCTAGAATAGCACTATGTGTCACTTTTAATTTAATATCCCCCGTCATAGATTATCAACTGTGCTGCAGACTATCACATCATAAGGTATTGCATGGAAACTGGAGATTTAACGCAGGATAGATTACTAGCATGGCATATCTTTCCCTTGTTGGTTATATACTAATAATAGAACTTTCTTCCACCAATATTTGAGCAGGTTACTTCACATACAAGTGTCAACACATTAGTGGCCTTTGTTACAAACTGTAATGAAAACACAAAAAAAGTTGTAACTGTAAGGAATAACAATGGATGACAACTGAACAAAATTATTCAACAAACTTAATTCACAATCTGAGCCACTTGTTTCATTGACTTGCCTTAGCCAGTAATCTCGACAATGCCCAATAACGGTTGTGAGTCTCTTAAGTGGAGAAAGGCAAGGGTAACTGAGAGATCAGAATAACTCTCTCAAGACATATCATCATCCATGTAGAGGGGAGGAAAGTGTATATGTTACAGATTGTAAAGTACACAGATGTCCACATGCACACAGCCATAGCTTACAACACAGTATAGAGTGGCACCTTTCAACCAAAGATGTTTGCAGCTAACAGCATAAAAACATTGGCACCAAATGATATTTTTAGATGATCCTGACTTTTTAAATAAACACAATATTGCATAGGGTGGGTGTAGGGTATGGGCTTCAGGAAACTCACTTTCCTAAAGGGCAATACGTATCACTGGAACAAAGTGAAAAGAGGTGTCTGTTTTCAACAAGACAGTGGTAATGAATTCTATGGTGCATTAATATGAAGAGGATAGACTGGTACTTACCTCACACAGCAGGCATTGAGTTGCGGGCAGGCACAATGAAAATACTACTAAACATTTTAGCTTTTAGTTAAGAGAGTCCTTTTTGGTCTGAAAGCTTAAATATTTATCAGTCTTTTCATTGTGCCTGTCTGAAACTTAACGCCTCCTCTATGTGCTGGACGACAATCTATCCTTTTCATACTGCTGTTGTTCCATCTTGGGCATTTGGCTGCTTGCCAAAGTCCACTGGATAATGTCTGTACGAACTGCAATACCAGTTAAGAAGGGATGACTTCTATTCTATATGAAGTGGGAGATTGGATTTGGAGGAGGGGAATCTGTTGCACTGCTAGATTCATATTCATCTTTTTTCCCCCCTTTACCACTTTTAACTTGGTTGAGATGTAGCAAGGTGAGAAACTGGGACAGAAGATGAGAGATGAGCAAATCATTCTGTGGCCCATACCTCTGCCTCCTCCAGTTTCTGACTGATGTCAGATGCAGGATAGAGACAGTCTGAAAAATAGGCCCCAGAAAACAATGAGGAGAGCTGTCAAGTAGGTCACTGCTGGCCAGAGAGGAGAACAAAGATTCCCAAAACAGTGTTGAGTTAGTAGGGGAGATGAGACAGATGCCCCATTATTCTATGTTGGAAAGCAATTCCTCATCTGTCTGCAATGTTAGGCCGCAGAGAAATATTAGACCCCGTACCATATTTGGTCTCTTGTGAGATGTAACTGTTATGGAAATGATGCCAATCTTCTCACAGGAGGTAATGCCTTTGAATTGGGCATTGGTCACTGGTTTGATGAGGAGTAAACTGTGGCATCTTGTCAACTGTAGCTTCTTGCTCAAATTTATCTTTGAGACACACTATAGGAAACAATGATTTGCAGCCAAAACGGACTCACTATCAGTCTTCGTGCAAACCAGGTACTGAGGAGAGTATTCCCCCCCCCCCCCCCTTTCTTTTGGATTTGTTTTCCTCACATGGTGTGGCCAGGGAGGGAACATCTTAGGCTCACATTTTCTGTATTAAAATGATCTCCTTCCAGTAGGGCTGCTGAAGTCTTTTTCAGCCTCTTCATCGTGAGTTGCACACCACTGTGCCAGCCACTTTGACCGGAGATTTCCCTATGGGTGGAACACTGCTACAGTGACACTGTTAACCACCACTTATGCCCCGGACATTACAGGCATGGATGGTGATTTCTCAGCTTCAATATTAAAAGTGTGATCTTGTTTTCTCGTGGCACTACCATCGCACTTGGTGTCTGTGTTTCATAAAAAGGTAGCCTGAGAGGTAACAAAAGGCTGAAAACCCTCAACTAAGGACCATACCATTTGTTACCCGGGTACCAGCAAAAACTGGCCCAATGCCTCAATCGTATGGTTAGTCACAGACAATACTTGCCACACAGAGGACTTGATAATTCTGCAACTTCCATCACAATCTTAATCAACAGCACACAAATTTTCAGTTTATAAGATGTGTCTAAAACACAGGAATATAGCAACATTTTAACAGAACAACTTTCTATCAGTACAGTACATGGTCTATTTAAAAAAATCATCATCCAAACAGGCCTTGAAGGCCCAACAGTACTAACCATCCACTGTGTCATCATTCTCACCCCTTAGGTATCACCAGATGTGGATACAGAGGGGCATGCGATCGGCACACCACTCTCCCGGCCACTGTCAGTTTTCCTGACCGGTGCCACTGCTACTATATCAAGTAGCTCCTAAACTGGACTCAGAAGGGCTTAGTGCACCCCACTTGCCAACAGCACTAAACAGACACGGGCAGTGAACCATCCAAGTGCTGGCCAAGCCTGACAGTGCTTAATTTCGGTTATCTGATGGGAATCAGTGTTACCACTGTGGCAAGGCCATTCGTACTGCCTGTCACAACAGTGGCTAAAGTCTGAAACATCCTACATATGTTACTCCTAAGACTTTCAGCCTTCAGTGAGAAACAAGAGTTCTTTATGTGAACTAACAACTGCTACTGGAATAACCTGCAACTAACAACAGATAATTTTAGCACTTTAGGTGCAAAACACCTTGGTTTTTAGTGCCTTACTGTCTTCACTATGATATAAGTACATTTAAAATACATAATACACACACAAATCATGAAAGAGTGTAAACAGAAACTAGAGTCTCTGTTGAAACTACAGTTAATAGTTAAGTGTAAAAGCGGTAACACTTATGAAACATTATTCAGATGGAATAGATAATGATGAACCACCCACCTTCTACACACAGAAATATCTTGATAGTCTGAGCAGGATTCTGAATACTACACAAAATTTTATAACCTCAATATTACCTAAAACAAGGGATAAGTAATGCTTTCCAAAGCCAACAACTGCTCACACATCAGAATATAAAATTCAATCAACATATGGTGCATTCCAACTGGTATGCCACAATTTCCCTCACGCTGGAGGTCTCCCTCAAAGATGGTGACCATGTCTCATCAGCCTGTCTCCTATTCTTAACCCCATTAGTGTTATCCCTTTCCACCACAATTCCTCTCTCTCGCGCGTGCTCTAATGAAGCTGAGTACTACTCCTCTTTGTGGAGGAATGTACTCACCACCCACCTCATAAAGCAAAAATATGACTGCAGAAATCGAGATTATAGGAATGAGCCTCTTACCAGCTGCATCGGAAAACATGTTAGTGCTTGATTAACAGGAGCTTAGTATGGGACCTTGAATCCAAAAGCTAAAGGCCCTTTTCTTTGAGGGTTTCAAAAACACTGCTTCACAATTGGCACCTTTCCTCAACTGGAGATAGCATAGCGAAGGTGGAGGTACAGGAGGACTAACACTGAAAAGAATTATGACACCTTCTGTTAATATAATATCCAACGACAAAATAAGCAAGCAGGATCTTTCCTGACGACTTGACCCAATGATACATTGAACTTTGTGTGTGTGTGTGTGTGTGTGTGTGTGTGTGGGGGGGGGGGGGGGGGGGTGTCAAAACGTCACTCTTTTTGTTACAGCAGTTAACAGCACAGAAGCAACAGAGGAGAGTCTGTTCTGTTGCTGTTTAACACAATTATCTGTTCTGGTTCCATAGTCTCAACTGACATGTTAGTCCGAAATGGAAATGAGAATGTGAATGGACGGACAGAAATGATACATATTAGGTTTGCACTGAGAAATCTGTATGTGTTAATCTGAATTGTGTGCATCATATTTTTAATTTTTTCGTGTGTGTGTGTGTGGGGGGGGGGGGGGGGGGGGGGGGCCTATGCTCAGTTGCGTATATTTATTAAGATTGCTGTGTCTCATACATGAAAAACTACTCCAGTGACCACATCAAAGAGATATAAAGTTAAGATCTTTACCAATTACACTCAGTTTGAATTGCTCAATGGAAGACGTCTGAGCGCAGACACAGTTTGCTCCTATTACTTAAAAAGTGCTTTGTTGATTTCATCAAAGCACTGGCACAACTATCATATATAAAAAAACAATTTCCATCATGGCAGTATTAGACTCACGATGGATACTGTCAGAAAACATCCTACAAATGTTGCTCCCTTCAATATGTACAACAGTTTATGTTTTGATGAAGCAACAAATGCAGTCGTGATGGTGCCTCCATTCATGACAATCACTGGTAACGAATACAGGTGTTCGAACTTTCGTATAAGGTGACTTTGACGATATTTGTTAATGTTCTCTACTACCCAAAATTATATATTTTCAAGGCTTCTGCTCCAGCCCCCCCCCATACACACACACACATACAGAGGGGTCAATAATCCATAAAAAATTTATTGTTTATTATTTTGAAATGGTTGCTGTATTTGTTCCAGGCTGCATGCATTATTTCATATTTGCAAGCATCAACATTTTTTACAATTATTCAGTAGTGGATTGTCCTAAGCCTTTCAGATAAAATGCATTTAGTTCAACACACTCTGGGCTACAAACTAACATCATTATCACTTACCTGAATGTATTCATTAATATATTTTTAATAGTTCAACGTCATCAGCCACAAATTAAAAAAACTCAATTTTTGAACAGTAGTTTTCCAAAGAAAGATTAATTTCTCAGCTTTAATATTTTTTCTGCTATTACAATGTATAGTATAGTTACTTTTTATATAGTATCACTGGTGAGCAGCTTACACTTAAATAAAAAAAAAAAAACTTATTTTTAAAAAGGGATTTTTTTTTTTTAATTTTTCCATTTTGTGGCCTGCAATATCTTTGTTAGGGGACCAGATGAAAATCTGAAAATTTCACAGTTAATAGACCTTGATGATATCAAACTTCAGTATAAATTTCAACTTTGAGATTCAATTGGAAGTTAAGGAAAAAAGATTACAAACACAAGTAAAAAATACGTTTTTTAACATCTGCGACATCTCGTAGGCTAATCAAATAAAGTGTACCAATTGCATAACGTAACACACCACATTACACTAGTTAGTGATTATTTGTTGAAACAATGTTGTGGTAATGGTTTCAGCAGGCTAACAATTACATCTGCAAGCCTATACGAGTCTGATTGTTGTCTTACTCCTTACACCAACAATGGTTCTTTAAGTGTGCAGTTGAAAAATGGTGTCTCGATGTTCTGTTGGTGTTGTTATTAATGAAGCATGTCATAAAAGTGTGTATGGAGTGTATCCTAAAGAGATTACTTTAATTGAAGATTACAGTGAAGAAGAAAAAGTGAAGGTTTACTTACAAGTCAGCCCAGAGGTCAAATTAGCATGCAAGTACCGTGAAATGAAATACTTAATAAAATTCCATCACCTTTTTGGTCAGTCTAGCATGGACCCTTTTGAGAAACATAAGAAACCTATAACAAAAGGTCTGTGAAAAATAACATTTGATCATTATTCTAAAAATAAAAGTCCTTTTGTCAGTCTCATACGAGGAAAATCACTGTGTCCAACATTATTCTAAGATATTTGTAATTCACAAGAGAAAGGATAGTGAAACCTCAGATACAGAATTTTGTGACATATCAGCAAGCATTAAAAAAGTAAATACAGCTTGTGAAATCCTGGATATATCGCCTGCTAGTTAAATTATGAAACTAAGTCAAGATAAAAGACCAAGTGCCTCGATTACAAAAATTGAGAAAATGGCAGTTACAGTCAAAAAGAATTTGGAAGTTTCATTTCAAAATACAATTTGTACTAAAACAGATGGAAGTTCTAAAACTTCACCACCTGAATATGATTAACTGATAGAAAAACTAAAAACTAAATGCAGTACTTCACACAAAGAGGATAAAATTAAGATCACTAGTTTACTGCGGAATTCTTGGAGTCGAGCAAAAGTCAGTGATGAATTTAATGTGTCAGAACATCTTGTTAATTAACAAGGCAATTAGTAAAAGAACAGGGAATTTTACCAGCATTACAAAAGAAAAGTGCATCTAATTTGGTAGATGAAAACACAATAAATTTATTAAGTATTATGACGACAATAACAGCCATTTGACGTCTGGCACAAAAAGACTATTTTTCTGTGAGAGAAAATGGTTCTAAGATTCAAAGACAAAAAAGGTTAACTGTGTAATTTAAATGAACTAGTCACTGAATTTAAAAAAGAAAATGCTGACATTAAAATTGGAAGATCAAAGTTTTGCGAGTTGAAACCAAGATGGTGTATTGCTGCAGGGGCATCTGGCACCCATAATGTTTGTGTTTGTTTGTATCATCAGAACATAAAGTTGATGATAGACGGGGCCAATCTTAGATTTGACTATAAAGACCTTTTGGCAGTTATGATACGCAATATTGACAGTTACAATTGTATGATCAAGGAAAAATGTGAAGATTGTCCAGGCAAACAAGCCTGCCTTGCTATTGCAAATAACTTCCGGGAATTCAGCCAGGTAACACTTTCAACGACCACCGATATTTTGGCGGGAGAACACCCCGTCATTTTCAAGGCAAAATGCAACGGAAAGGCGATGTACATGCAAATTTAAAACCTCGATTCTCGGACTGATGAAGGAAAGATAACACACACACTGAACACTAGTGCCACCAAATATGACCAAGGTCAGAGCTATCAATAATGAGACTACGAACTCACAGGTGAGGTAGCATTTACTCTGTCCCTCTGTTTTTTGACAAGGGAGACATTGGTGGATTGGCGAAGGTGATAATATCTGTCAAAACCAAGATATACATGTTGTATTTTAACACTCTCCAGGACCAAGGACATCTTTTAAAAAAATTGAGACGGATCAAGTTTGGATGCCACTTCAAAATGTACTAAGGAAGCTGTCTCCCATGGAATTTACAACTGTTACTGGGCAAACTTATAATCTAACACCCAAACTGAGTGAACAAATTTCTCAAATGTTCAATGAGCAATGTACTAAAACCAAATAACAGGAGAACAATATAAAGTAATTAGGATGCTTATTTTCAATAAAAAAGTAAGTAATCATAGATATATTTAAATTATACACTGTAACTGTGAAATTTTCAGATTTTCATCTGGTTCCCCAACAAAGATATTGCAGGCCACAAAATGGAAAAATTAAAAAAAAAATCCATTTCTTTAAAATAGTGTATTTTTTAAAGTGTAAGCTGCTCATCATTGATACTCTGTAAAAAGTAACTACACTATACAGTGTAAAAGCAGAAAAAATATTAAAGCTGAGAAATTAATCTTTCTTTGGAAAACTACTGTTCAAAAATTGAGTTTGTTTTAATTTGTGGCTGATAATTTTGAACTATTAAAATATATTAATGAATACATTCAGCTAAGTGATAATGATGTTAATTTGTAGCCCAGAGTGTGCTGAACTGAATGCATCTTTTCTGAAAGACTTAAGACAATCCACTACTGAATAATTGTAAAACATGTAGATGCTTGCAAATACGAAAAAACTAATGCGGCCTGGAGCAAATATGGCCACCATTTCAAAATACTAAACTATAAATTTAAAAAAAAAAAAAAAAAAAAAAAATTGTGTCTACTAAACAATGGGGAATTCAACCAGCAAACATAAAATTTTTCTGAGGCGGTCAAGCAACCAATTATTTTTTTCTTGGAACACTTGGTATGGATTGACCCAGAGAGAGAGAGAGAGTGTGTGTGTGTGTGTGTGTGTGTGTGTGTGTGAGAGAGAGAGAGAGAGAGAGAGAGAGAATGTAAACTATGTATTACTTACACTGCTGAGAACAGTATGAGCAGGAGACGTCAGAGGGATGCCAGTCCCAACCACCGCAGCTGGGGCCTGAACCTGGGGCTGCACCTGTACTTGAGCCTGAACCTGTGCTTGAGCCTGGGCTTGTGCTTGAGCCTGAGCCTGAGCCAGAGCTCTTGCCTGCCTCTGTTGAGCAAATGCTGCAGCTGCCGCCTTTGCGTCTCGCTCGACCATGCCAGCAGTACACCGCACCCGGACAGGTTGTCCGGGCACAATGTGGGTGATGCGTACTGATTTGCGTCCCTCTTCCGTGAAGATCTCCGTAAACTGCTGAATGTATTTGTTTGCAAATGCCCTTGATCCCAAAACAAACCTGTAAAAGTACAAAATGTTTTATTAAATATGCTTTAAACTTACACGCACGCACGCACACCCGCCCGCCCACACACACACACACACACACACACACACACACACACACACACACACGGGCGAGGAGGGTATGGATATGAGGGCATGGTGGACAGCAGAAAAAGCAACTGAATTTGAGCCTCCAATTTCAGAACTTGGGTTCACAGTAATCTTAGCAAGCAAATGTAACACTATGCACTGGGCAAGATATATTTAAAAAGAATTCTGTAGGAAATTATTCTGCAATATTCTTCAGTGGATCTATTATTTCAAAATTTCATTCATTCTTATTCACAAACAAAAAGATTATTTTCAAGTGTGTTATTCCTCAAATATATAAATCACAGACTGCACTTTTATTCACACTCTGTGATATTTATTTTTTTGTGAAAGAAGATAATCACCACCTTAATTGTAAGGGCCGATACCAAAGTCTTAGAAAATCCATGCAGATATAGGGGAAATTAACTTTAATCTCACAAACTCGCAGAATGCCAAAGACAAATTAGAGCTAATCCTTTTTTTATGACAAGAATGTGTGGCTCTAAAATCTCAGTTACTAAACTTTATTTACTGATTGATTTCTTTTTTCTGGAAAGATTACTGTCATTTCAATTGTGTGCATTTTTCTCTTACTTCCATATTGCCATCTTCATCACCATCATCATTATTCCATCTTTAAAATTTAATACTAGTGGTGGTAGTAGTAGTAGTAGTAGTAGTAGTAGTTGTTGCTCTTCTTCTTTTGATTCATTACAGAAGTAGCAACAGAAAAAACAATTTAATTTTTGTGTATGAGAAACTTGTACGATGAAATGAAGAGTTGAGGACAGAATGCATCTTCTAAGATTTGTTCTATATGCTGATAACACTAATATATTTTTCTGTTTACTGCTGAATCAAGTGTAATCCTCTGTGCTTTTAGCATATGAAGTTTGCTGTTTACAACAGAAAACTATTTCAAGACTTTCAGAGCAGCTAATTTTAAATGATAAAAAACATGTATGCGTCTTTTAACTTATGTCATCAATTTGATCACAAATGTATCCAAACAAGACTAAAAGAGGAAACTGTAGAAAATTTTATATGTCAATTTTTTTTAGGTCTATGCATGCAGCAGGATAAATGGAATATGCATGTAACTTGTCAAAGAAACTCTGAATGGTGTGCTATAGTCAAAGCTGCAACAAGTAAATAAACAGTGGTGCAGGCATACTGTGCACAGTTCTATTTACTGCTATGCTACAGGATCATTTTCTGGGGAAATGAAACTCAGATCATACACTGTCTTTCAAATGTACAAATGAACACTGATGTTAATTTTTAGCCTTAAAATTGAATATTGCACACTTATTTTGTGAGTTTAGCAAATGTTTCATGTTTGTTTATCCTAGAAACAATCTTATTATCAAGGGGCTGTCTTCTGAAAACAGTTAAATTGGAGCAAAAAGGGATATATATGATTTGTAGTACCATTTACCATAACATCTTCCAATCAGAAAAATTGTGATACAATGTGGCATCAAATTATACAACACACACCAGAAGAAATTGTACAAGATGGGTGTCCAGTACAGAAGCAGGTAACATTAATATATAACTACAAGTTATAGTTTTGTAGTAAGAAATTGTGTTTGCAATAACTGTAAAGATGAAATTGAAAAGTTAAATGAGCGACTAAAAAGCATTCAGCTATCTGCTTGTACCTGAGGGGACATATCACTAATTTTGGAAATGGAAACCACACTTATAAACATCAATTTCAAGCAAAATCTGAAGCAATTTACCAGGTATAAATTTGGTACAATTGTAGGGCCATTACCTAGTCTTTAGTCAAAAATTATAACTCTTTTGCAAAAGTAAGGAGAAGTAGTGCAGAAATGACCATGGAGCATTGCATTAACAGTCATGAGTTGATAGTGCCAGTGTAGTGACATGTGGGTCACAATAACAAACACACCAGTGGACTGTAAAGCCAGGATAGCCGAAAGCAGTAGTAAATAAGACTGGATTTTGAGGCAAGGATCACTTGTCCTTGCCAGAAGCCGTACCGCCAGCAGCAGCCGTGGGTTTGAGACCAGGCTGCACCTGCCGCCAGCACTAAGTCCTTCACAAGATATGGTAGCACAGTACTGCAGACTTGCCACACATCCGTGCCTCCAAAGATTGCCGGTTTGGGCAGCGTACAGCCCAGGCTCAGTAGCTACGCGTGGAAACTGCTGACCACTCATAAGTACCTGTCAGGGACAACAGGGATAGTTGTGCCTGTCTCACCACTTCATGTATTGAAATAAATAAAAGTTCTTTTCTAAAGTGCATAAACTGTGCTTGCATAAGCTGTCGCAAGCAAACCAATTGGAAAAGAGGCTGCGAGAGGATCAATAGTAGGCACTGGAGCAAGCGAACTTATAGAGGCCAAACACAAACTCGCAAGAAACACGACGCCAATGCCCTCTCGATCACCAGTATTTAGATTGCCGCCACGGATCAGAGGGCCCAGTCAATTGCAGACAGAGCCAAATCATTTGTCGCAGCCCAGTCACTTGCACTTGCAGTCACAGTCGCAATCAGTCTCAGCGTCAGGCAGCACATAGTGACCACACTAGTGTACAATGTGGGACTTGTACTTCACCAGAAGTGAGGCTAACATTCATCACAATGTGTCTGAACTGCAGTCAGTACTATGCAAGGTGACATACTACATTCGATTCAAACCAAATGCAACTCAGATCGTGGCTCCATTGCATTACAAAAATGTGCCTTTTGTCTGGACTAAAGACTGATAGATGCATTTCAGAAACTCAAAAATACGTTGCTGAGAGACAGATGTTTAGTGCATTTTGATCCTGCCAAGACGGTAGTTTTGTAAGTCGACGGTTCTTCCTACGGAATTGGCGCTGTGCTTTCACACAGAATTGCTGCACAAGACAGACCTATTGCTTTTGCCTCAAAGTTGTTAACTCAAACTCAGTGCAATTATTCACAAATTGAAAAAGAGGCTCTCACTACTGTGTATAGTGAGACAAAATTCCATCACTATTTGTATGGTCGCAAGTTCTCACAAGCCTTTGCAGTCCTTGTTTCATCTGTCAAAGCCAGTTCCTACATGCAATGCTCAAAAATTGCAACAGTGGGCTTTGTTGCTTTCCCAGTATCAGTACAAAGTTGTGTACAGACCTACAGCATAGCATGGCAATACAAACGCCCTATCTCACCTTCCGATTGGCCTGGACTCTGATTTTGATGCATCTGCTGCATCTTGTTGCAAAATCTATGTGCAGGACTCTGCATTGCTGGAATCTTTTTCCCTTGCACTACAGAAAAATTGAAGCAGACCCATATCTCAAGATTTTGTTGCATTATATTCACACGTCTTGGCCTCGTTCATTGAAGCGTATCCAGAACACAGCTGTATGCCGATATTTTGCATGTCGGCATAACCTTTCAGTTCAAAAGGGTGTGATTCTAGTTCAAAATGACAGTGGACAATCATGCGTGCTTATTCCCAAAGTGTTACAAAAGGATGTGTTGCGATTGCTCCATCAAGGATACTGAAGAGTTGTTCGCACTAAACAGTTAGCGCGACACCACTCTACCTCACAGCGCATGGACACGCACATTGAACAGATGACGTCACAGTGTTGCGAATGCGTGGAGAACCAATCCGCTCTGCCATAAACATTCTCAGCTTGGCCTAAAACTCAATCACCATGGAAACGAGTGCACACTGACTTTGCAGGACTATTTTGGAACACTCGCTGGCTCATCATGGTAGACTCTTTTTTAGCAAGTTTCCATTTGTGGTGCCTATGGCTTCCACCACATCATGTAGCACCATTCAAGTGTTGTTCTCCATATTTTACATAGAAGGTTTGCCAGAAGTACTTGTGTCAAACAACAGACCACAGTTCACTTCACACGATTTTGAACAGTTTTGTGAATGGAATGGCATTCATCATCTCACAAGTGCTCCATTTCACCCACAGTCCAAAGGAGAAGTAGAACACTTTGTACGCACTTTCAAGCAACAGATGGTCAAAGCCTCGCAGCACCCACACACGTGAACAGGTGCTACATCTCTTTCTCACTTCCTGTTGCTCCCACCCACAAGACGGGGCATCACTGGCAGAACTTCTGCATGGTTGCCGCCATCGGACACCGCTACACTTGCTACACCCACCTCAGCATCCAGCACTGCCAATGGTCCACAAGAATCGCTTTGCGCCACACGGTCTTGTTCTTTTCAGGGTTTATGGCAACTGTGGGCACTGGGAAAGAAGCATGATCCAGGAACGCATTTGCTCTTCTATATGTCTTTGATTACAGGACCTGATGGTTTGCAGCACCGCCACCAGAACCAACTTCACGCATGTCATTTTCCTCGTGATTCTGATGCTTTTCTTCCCTCAGATTTATGAAAACATTTCATCATACGAATATTTTGAAGGACAGTGACTTTGTTGTTTGTGTGACTGTTGTTAACAATGTGGCATACGGTTACTCTAGGGATACACTACAACTCCTTATGTATCGCTCACACAGGGATCGGGAGAATAAGCTGAGAATAATTACTGCACGCACAAAGGCAGTCAAACAATCATTCTTCATGTGCTCCATATATCAATGGAACAGGAAGAAACCCTAATAACTGGTACAATGAGACGTACCCTCCGCCGTGCACTTCATGGTGGTTTGCAGAGTACGCAGGTAACACTTTTTAACAGTTACATCCACTGTCTTTGTCAGGAGTAAATAATTTTCAAAAATGCTGCTGTGGTGGCCTTATATGGCCAGTGGACAGCTTCTGGTTGGTCGGTAATTACACAGCGCTGTTGCAGATGATGTCAATTTCTGCACTGGTGGTGCCATGCTCCTGTCACAGCATAAACACTTAGAGGAATACGTCTAGTTCTTCTTTGCATCAAGAGCTCACTTCCATGCACTGCGAAGATTATACCTACTGTCACAGTTGGAGTTCGTGCACATTCTTACGTCTGAAGCCTCTTTAATTAGGGAATCCCATCATTTAGGAAGGAGCCTGGGACAAAACTTTGTGTGTGTTTATGAGGCTGTGCTCAGCAACTGCAGATTTCTCCAGTTCTCGATTTTTAATAAACCGTGATGTTCTGAGCAGCAATCAGAAACGATATGGATGGACTGACTGATCGGATGGACTGACTGATGTAACTGCCTTCACTCTCACAAGTGATGTTATAAATCCCTAGGTGCTGAGACCGAGATTGGCCTTAACAGGGCATAGCATCTCTTTTATCTTATTAGAAGGTCGGAAAATTTGTCTTACATCTCATCTTCCCAGGACGACTACTATTTTGCTTGATGCATTGTTGCAGAAAGGGAGGAATGCAACTGGTGGCTCATCACATGAATGTTCAAAGTTTTCACATTTCCTTTTCTTGGAGAACACTGACTTTGTATTATGTGACTCATAGCCATTCTTTCAGAACATGTACTTCAAATGATAAATTTTGAAATGCAAGTGGTCCTCATAAGAAATAGTTTTTGTTCTGTGTAATACACCGATTAATGTATGTGTATGTTTACACTACGACGAGAGTGGTGGCACCACTAGCGCAGAGGTTGGTACCATCTGCAACAGCACAGCGTAATTAATGACCCATAAGAAGCCATCTACGGACTGTATAAAACCACCATAGCGACAGTTCTAAAAGTCAGTTGTTCCTGTCGAAAGCTCAAGTTTTATCTTGAACTGACCCAGCAAGAAGTCCGAGAATGTTTGATACAACAGTGCCATTTGAAAGACTTTGTTCTCAGTAACGTTTTGGCTCAGCAGTGTATATTCTTAGACCAAAAATTGGCTGTCAAAATAATATGTTGTGTTACGTTATTTTTTGCTTGTCATCTGACACACTCACAGACATGCATGTATGAGCTCACAGAAACAGACAAATGGCATGATAAAGTACCCACACAGGACAGCAGCAGTCCTCCTCCACCACTTTGAAAAGTAGCGTATCATTAATCACCACAATTGTAAATCATTGTGAATGAGTGTTATGACAGAAAGATACAGCACATAACAGTTATGGCAAAAGCAGAAGTAGAATCAAATCCTGTTCATGACTACAAAGCAATTCAATTCATTCCACAGGTCAATACATTATTGCATATTCCCACAGCTTGTACCCAACATCCCCATCAAAAACAGGGTGTATACACGGACATAGGAAAAAAATTCCCCGATTTCCCAGTTAAAAATACACTTTTTCCTGGGTGAAAATAAACTTTTTCCATGTTAAGTTACAGTATACTTTTCCTTGCAATTGTAAAACTTATCAATCCTTTGAATTGTCATGGTTTTATACACCGACGTAGAATTTCCCGGCACTTTAGAAAATGAAACTCAGGGAAGAAAACACGTTTTGGAAAGATGTTTGATATGCAGCAACACGTGCAGTACATATTTTTGTATTAAGAAAGTATAAATTCGAAATTCACCAAACACCACATTTTACTTTCTAAAACATTGAGATCGAGATTGCGCTTTTGTAAGCCAGTCATAGTTCATGTCACGTGATCTCGCCAGCCGATGACAGCGGATATTCAGACCATAGGACACATGATGTAGTCAGCCAATAGCAACATCCCTGTTAAGTAGTGCGAACACACAAATAGGAAAAGTTAATGGTTTAAATTAATATACACAGTGTTGCTACATGAAAAGAAAAGCTTTTACATATAATATTGGTCTCTTAAGATTAATAAGCTGCAAGAGAAGCTAAGCTTTCACATATAATATTGATCTTTGTTGCGTCAGTTACAATTTAAGATACATCATTCAGATGTGCCAGCAAAATTTTTATGACAACATAAATGTCTGATCTTCTAGGCTCAAAATTCTTCTACATGGTCATCCTCAAAAATTTGATTTTTAAATGAGAGTCAAACGCTCTGTGATTTAAGAAATTCATCGTACATTCTCGCACATAGTTAATCTTGCGTAGAAGGAAATTTCCTTTGAAAGTAACACTTTTCAAGCAAGCATTCGCAATATTTTCCTGCGACCTGTTGGAAATAGTTTCATTTCAGCAGTTGCCAGAGCGCGCCAGATAACATATGTCATCGTGCTTGTGCAGCTACGATGGCGCAGAAAGCTCGTATGTTCGTACGTGTAAAACATTAAAAGACCTTACAGTATCTCATAAAAGAAACAAGACATTAGAAGATACTCCAAGAGCATCAGAATTTCATGAACTATACTAAAATGCATAATTAGGCTTGAAGTGCACATTCATACGCCCAGATCTGGACATACATTACCTTGGAGTACCAGTTCTGTATTATCTCACGTTTCGTTCTTTATTATGCCATATGTGCTGTAAGACGAAAAAGTGCACTTGAAATGCAACGGACAGTCGAAACTAGCCAATAGTGTGGAATTAAACACTTTGTTTCAAATAAATTGACTGCCTCAGCTGAAAAGATTATTAAAAGACAAACTTCTTTAGCAAACCCACAAAAATAACTTCACTGTTTTGCAAGACGATGAATGTTTGACTATCAGAAACGTGGACATAAAATAAAATCTGAAACTAATAACATATTTTGGCATTCTGTAATTATGTGAATGTATTTTAATTCACTACTTAGCTCCCAACCACAGAAATCCATTTTGTTTTCATTTGACATGAGAGCAATGAACAAAGAGGAAACAGCAAAATCACTAAACATAAACACGGGTCACATGGAGACTACCCACCTCCCAATTATAACTCAGGCTGCTCTATGCATCAGCCCCTAATGTATGATATTTCCGACCCAGGGCAATACTAGATAGTGACCCCCCCCCCCCCCCCCTTCCTTGAGCGTTGGAGGTAGGATGCCATATATTTAAAAAATTTACTTTTCGAAAGTATGTTCATTTTGTAGTGCACATCTTTCTGAAGAGTCCAATATATAAAACATATGTGTTCGAGGAAATGTACGACATGTTATTTGGTCTTAAGTGTGCCAAAGTGCAGTGCCACGTCTCTTCACACAGCATTCTTCTATCGCATGTCACTGTATGTCGCTCACTCTGTGGAATTCAAACGTGTAATATTTTGTAATACATGCCATCAAACTATATTCAGGACAGTCCTGTGGTGCCTCTCCTGCTCCCAGTCGGCTGGTTTGACATCCTGCCCTCTTTTAAAAAAAAAAAAAAAGAAAAACACGCACACACCTCTCAATTAATCCTGAAAACTGGAAATTTGTGGTAAGTTCAATGGCGCTGAACTGCTGAGGTCATTGGTCCCTATGCTTACAAGCTACTTAATCTAACTTATGCTAAGGACAACACACACACCCATGCCTGAGGGAAAACTCGAACCTCCGACGGGGCGAATCGCATCAACTGTGACAAGGCGCATCAGACTGCGCGGCTACCCCGCACAACAATTAATACTGGATGGGATTATTTGTAACTGGGAGAACAAGAACTCTTCAAAAAATTTGCACTCTTTATTGCCTATTAGCTAATAACTTGCTGTTTTGTACAACATAAAATTAAACATAGTATACATGAAACCAGTAAAGACAAGAGACAAGCAAGACAGTACACATTTCTTCAAACCTTATGTCCTAGCATTTTTTTGCCTCTCGCTAATCTTGCTAAGCTTTACATGGTGTGCTTTCCTTTCTGGGACAGAATTATTACATCATCAAAGTTCGTCAAATGTTTTGCTACATGAAAAAACGAAATGTCGTCATCTAATACTGAAAAAGCTGTTAATACAAATAGTACCCAAGACTGGTGTGGCTTCTCAAAGACTGGTGTGGTTTCTCGATCTGATTAGTCCGCAGCTCATGGTCTAGTGGCTAGCATGGCTACTTCTGGATCACGGGATTCCGGTTTCGATTCCCAACAGAGTTGGGGATTTTCTCTGCCCGGGGACTGGGTGTTTGTGTTGTCTTCATCATTTCATCATCATCCTCATCATTCGTGACAGTGGCTAGATTGGACTGTGAAAAAAACTGGACCGAGAAAAAATTGGGGCTTTGTACGGGCACTGATGACAGGGCAGTTGAGCACCCCACAAATCAAACACACCATCACCACTGATCTGATTACGTGCGATTACGTGTATTTTGTCACTAACTGCTAGAGAAAACAAAACAGTCCTGCCTAATATTGGAACAATTGTAACACACACCAAATAAACGAGATTGTTTTGGCACAAATGGTCATTTTTATAAACGTCAGAATATAATTCATGAAGTACCAATATCAAATGGCTATTAGGCCTACTACAAGCAAAAAGTTTTGTTAGGAAATAGTTTCACATTTCATTCATATGCTCCAGCTTCTGAAGCATGAGATCGAAAAGAAGTACTATGAAATTTTTACACAAATTTGGAATTGTCATATTCTTTCATAATTTTTGTGATTCTCCCTTTTCTTCTCCTTCTTCATTCTAACAAACAATCTTGTCATCACTAATTCTGTAATTATTCCTGCCAGTGTCAAACCTTATTCTCTGGTTAACTTCACTAACCCTGCCACAATCACCGGTTTAGTAGTCCCGTGTTTATTCGCCAGTTAGATGTTATTACGTGTTCGTACGTGTTTTCCGCACTACTCTGAAAATAGAACTTGAGCGGCTACTAGACGGGGATTGAACAACTGGCCCTTACTAATGTAGCAGTCTGGCCAAAAATTTTCTGTCAGAATTTAATTTTCTTGGATACACTGAAAAGATAATACATAATCTTTCTTACCTGTTATTTCTGTTAGTCTTTTATTTCCACTCTGGTAGTCTAAATCTATGGATTTCACGAGTAATTGTAACAATGCTGATCATTCTCAAACCCAGTCAGCCAAGTCCTGAGTGGAGTTTGTACCTCAACCATTTTGCTTTGTAGTTTGCCACTTGCCAGTGACACTGCTGCTGCACCAAATTTAATACACTGTACAGTAATTTAATCAAACAATGAAAAATCCACAGTAATCCACGGTAATTAGAAATTTGAACTGTACACTTTGCAGTCAAAGGTCTCCAACAACATCAATGAATGCACTCCATTTAATATTAAGCTATGTATCAATGGGTATAAATATATAAATAGTGTAGCTACAGCATAGACGCACTTTCTGATAGATAAATCAACAGAGATAATTATATGAGTTGAAATTAAGTTCAGATCTCCTATAAACAATGTTACACAACAGCTACACATCCAGGTGCTGTGATAAAAATATTGCGATCTGGAAATGTTATTGTCAGTGAACCATTCAACCCCACTTACCACCACTACAGCTCCAAAAAACTTATGGCAGATACTGTTAGTTGTGGCTCATTGATAAGTGCCCAACTACAAAGCAACAGGTCCAGAGTTGAATCCCAAATAGGTTCCTAGGACGTTTCTTTCTGTCACTTGTCTTTTCCATTTCTATAGCGTCTGATGGGTGGTTCGTTGGTTTAATGATTAAAGGACCGAACTACGAGGTCATGAGGTAATAGTTCCCCTACCTGGTACAGAAAGGTCAACAAAACTACACACCACATACCGGAGGCACCCCAGCCACTGTTACCGACACAGACAGGACAAGAGAAACATGGGAAAATGGAGGAAGGACACCGAGCCAACGAAAACAGACAAGAAAGAGGAAGAAGACGGCACAGGTGAATACGGTGACAGCTGCGGCAGGCCACAAAGCCCAGACAGCCGCTGCCTAGTTGGGGCTGAGAAGGCAACAGGTCGTCCTGTCAACCCCTCAATGGGCTGACAAGGCTGAAATGCTATCCCTTAGAGAGACTGGAAAAACCCGCTTCACGAATAAACCATAACATCGGATCAGCCACTAAGGCATCATAAGCTTACACCAGGTTAAGTGAGTGAGAAAATACAAGAGACCACCACAGGGTGGGCAGGTTAGGACAGTCCAGCAAAACATGGACCACTGTTGAACAAGCACCACAACGACAGTAGGGCGGATCCTCACGACAGAAGAGATGACCGTAAGTCAGCCAAATATGGCCAATGCAAAGTGGCAAAGGATGATGGAGTCCTTGCGAAAGACCCACATGGAGGACCTCAACAGTTTCGTGGTCTCCTTTATCACCTGTAGTTTGCTCAACAAAGTCAGAGTGTACCATTATGCACTCAGAATCCTTAGAACTTGATGGCATAATACTGATCGAAGGTCCAATTCCGGACTACCAATTTCAAGAGATGGCTTGCTGGTAGCCAATTTGGGCAGTCTGTCATCTAGTTCATTCCCTGGGATCCCAACATGACATGGGGTCCTGCCAAAGACCTCCGAGCGTCTACATTATTCAAAGCAAAAAGGAATCCTGGATAGTCAGGACAAAGGAACAGCAAGGGTAACATGGGTCAAAACCTCGTACACTGCTCAGAGTGTTGCAACAGATGAGGAAGGACTCACTGGCGCTGGAACAGATATGCTCAAGAGCACGAGAGGTGGCAACCAATTCCACAGTGAAAACACTGCAGCCATCGGGCACGGAGCACAGTTCGTTACATCCTGCACGAACATACGCAAAGCCAGTGTGACTGGCAAACATCGAACCATCTCTATAGACTACTTCTGAACCCTGAAACGTGCCAAGAATAGAGAAGAATTGGTGGTGGAGGGTCTCTGGATGAGCCTGGTCTTTCAGACCTTGTGATAGCTCAAAAGAGAGGTGCGGATGAGGGATGCACCAAGGCATACATGAGTAGACTTGGAGAAGAGGTGGTAGAGGGGGAAAGCTGGAGTTCTGAAAAACGGAACTGGATGCAGATGGTGATCATAACCCTAACCATAACCAGATATGGGCCGCCACTGCAGGAGGTGGATCTCCATATCTGGAAAGATGACACTGTAGTTAGGGTGCTCTGGGGAGCAGCAGATGCATAACGTTTAAATAGTCAACTGTCGTTGGCACAAAACGTGAAATGGTGGAACCGCTGCCTCAACTAGGAGGCCGATCACGGAGCTAGTCCAAAAGGCACCAGATGCCAGTTGTACCCCACAATGGTGTATCAGGTTCAGCATCTGTAATGTCGAAGGTGATTCTGAGCTGTAGGTCAGACTCCCATAGTCTAGACAGGACTGGAACAATGCTGTGTAGGGAAGTATCAAAGAAGAGCAGCCCACAACCCTGTTGGTGTTGCTGAGGTATCGAAGAGTACTGAGGTGCAACCAACAAGACGGTTTCAGATGACAAAAATGGGGAAGCCATGTCAAGCAGGTACCAAAGACCAGTGCCAAAAAGTGATGATGAATCCACCACATTGAAGGAGTGGCCACCATGGTACAGATCTGCATGGGGATGGACTGTATGGCAACTATAGAAATGTATAATGCAGCTCTTGGCAGCTCATTAATAGCAACTAAAGAGAGAGGACACTCAAAACAGAAACCTGTGGAACCCCATTCTCCTCCAGATGGGAGGTATTACGGGACGCGCCAAACTGTGTCTGAAAAATGCAACATGAAACAACGTTCTCAATAAAAATCTGGAGTGAGCCAAGGATGCCCCACTCACGTCGGGTGGCACCATGCGGTATCACAAACACCCAGTGGTATAATAAACTTCATGCACATCAAAGAAGACTGCAACAATGTGCTTATGGCAGGCAAATGCTGTTCAGATAGCAGACTCCAGGTGGACTAAATTATCTGCCTACAGCGGCCTAGCAAAAATCACTCTGAGTCGAAGCTGTAAGGCACTAAGATTCAGGCATTCAAGACAGCCTTCGACTCACCATACTTTCAAATAACTTGCAGTGGACATTGGTTAAACTGATCGGACAATAGTTGTCCATCAGAAAAGACGATTTAATCAATTTCAAAACTGGAATAATGATACTTTCTTGCCTCTCACCGGAGATGGTTAAAAAGATGTTGGCTGGCTGCCAGTAAGTGTTTAAGCATTTGGTTGTCCACATGGTCTGGTCCAGGAGCCGTGTCGGGGCACACAGCAAGGGTGCTGGCGAATTCCCACTCGCTAAATGGTGCGTTGTTATGGCTCCAAGCAGGAGGGGGGTGGGGGGGTTCGAGAAGATGGAAGCAGGCAGATAGTGGACCATTGCTGATGCCTGAGTAACACAAACCAAAGAAATTCCCAGGACACCTGTATGAGGATGGCGAGCATAAATGCACATGATCTTTGCCTATACTTGCAAAGAGGGAGTATGTGGCCCTAAGGTAGCAACATATCTTTCTCAATAAATCTGTTTCTCGTGTTTCAGAAACCAATGCGCCTGGGCACGAAGCCATTCAAAGGATAGGAGGTGGTCGAGACACTGACGTTGTTTGTAGTATTGGAGAGCACAATAGCAGTCCTCAACAGCCGCAGCAATTTCGTGGGTCACCAAGGGCCAGTCTTCCAGAAGGAACCACAGAAGGAGCTGCTGATAGGATGACGTCGGTAAAACTCCCTGTGGATTCATCAATGCCATCGCATGATGGAGCAACTGGGATGGCAGCACAGGAAAAGGCATCTCAATCCGCATTAGTAAAGGCCCACCTGGAACAGTGTCCAGGCAAGTGAGTGTCCATAAAATGAGATTCCTCCAATACAACACAAGCTACAGAGTAGACATAAAGAAGAGACCGCAATTCTGGGAAGTGATGATAATAACCAACACAGTTTCAGGTTTACAGATGGAAAGCTCCACGGCTGAGAAAATGCTGTGTGCAACACTAAAGTGTGTGGGGGCTCCACTGTTAAAGAGGCAGAGATCAAGCCCTGCCAGTAGGTCTCCAACAATTCTTCACCGGTCAGGGGTAGCACTATCACCCCACAGAGTAGTACAACAGGCTGGATGGATGTCGAACGGGCAGAAATGGTCACTGTGCTGAGTCAGTGTCCCTCACTGGTAAGGATGGACTGACTATGAATTTAAAATCGAACCCTGATTGAGAGGGAGAGGGCATCTCCCACTAGGATGTCTGCGAGGTCCTCATCCCAAGACTTACACATTTTCTCTTCTTCTTCCGATGGTGCAGTCAGGAAGAAAGCAAGTCACAGCAATATCAGGATCCAAAAGAGAACAAGTGGCTTTGAGACCCACAGAGTGTGGGTCCTGTATCCGACTTGAAGTAACAAGCTTCTTGTCCCGGAGATGCCCAGGAGGACGGTTCCAAGAGGGAGCCCCATCCCCGGCAGGAGACAGAGAAGGCAGTTTCTTCTCCAGCTGAGGACAAGGAGCGGTTCTGTGAGGGGAGGGGAATGTGGACCACTAGAGAGAAGGAAAGGAAACGGGGACAAGACAACAATTCAGAAATTTGTGGTAAGGACTATGAGACCAAACTACTGAGGTCTTCAGTCCCTAGCCTCAATCTAACTTATGCTAAGGACAACACACACACCCATGCCTGATGGAGGACTCAAACCTCTGACGAGCGTGGGGGGTGGGGGAAAGGGGGGGGGGGATGCACTTGAGCAATGGGGAGCAAGGACTCCCCATGTGGAGAGGGCTGCAGCAGTCGCTGCAAATAGGATTCACCTCACAACACAAAGACATGTGACTGAAATGGAGACACTGAAAACAGCACACGATAAAGCTTTATGTTGCACCAATTAACCATAACCTTGACTTTTTCTGGATGTGTGTACCCCTCAAAAGCCAGGATGAAAGCACCGGTATCAACATGACTGTGCTTAGGACCTCTCTGGACTCGCTGAACGAAATGAATGCTGTGCTGTGCCAAATTAGTCCCAAGTACCAGATTGAAAGAGGCAGTCCCTGTGGAAGGTAAGGCCCTGGGTCATATTTAAGTAGGATCTTCTAAGCGCTCACAAGCACAAAGGGAATCCGACTGACTGGCAGAAGAGGTTTGAATCTGTAGGGAACCATATCACATATCACTAAGCGAGTCAGCTTCACCAAACTTATCTCCGATATGTTCTAAAAAAGAGGGGGCCATTTGGTAGCAGCGAAAGTCTCCCCATCTGGCCTGGAATAAGCCAAATAATGGGTAAAGGATTTCATCCCAAGCCAGTAGGTGTGGCCTTCCTCCCAGGGGGTGGTCGGGGAGAGAAATGTAACGGAAGCAATAGTAGGAGCAGACAGAGAACCATTCCTGTCTCAAGAGATGGCTGCAGAAGTGTGGCCAAAAGCACGTAACTTAGCACACTTCATGTGCAGAACGTCCACCCTGGTACCACCAATTCCACTATGGGACTCACCCCATGGGCACCACCCAGTTGTGGCAAAGGCCACCTGGTGCAGCCATTGTTGCCACAAGTTTTGATGGCCCAAAGAGATGAGTAACCCCTCCTCCAGGAGTGTCACCTCTATGTTGTCGGGGGGGGGGGGGGGGAGGTGTCAGCCAGATGATGACCCCTCCCCTCCCTCCTAACATGGACAACTACACGTGCTGATGAATTAGTGATGGGAGTGGGCTATGGTGAGGAAGGAAGGGGGGGGAAGAGGAATCCATGCCGAAGATGCTTGGGAGTGAGCTCTTCCCCGTATGGCTCACGCTATGGAACCAATTTACAAAGGGGGGGTCAATCACCAATGGAGAGCCAGAAAAAGGTGGGGGGGAGAAGGGAGAGTGGAAACACAAGGCAAGGCCAAAAAGGAATCGCAGAGCTGATGGTCGTCATAAAGGGAAACATTGAGGGAGAAAGAGGGATGTTGTGCAGGAGAGGAAGGAGCTAGAGTGGATAGGAGTAAATATGGTGAAGGGAATGCAGCCCAGGAGATAACGAAGACAATAATTTTGTTAACATGGAAAATGTCTAGTTGCACTGTGGTTTGGAGTCCACACTAAACTTAACATCTACAGGTACACATCATCTACACTTGCATCCATCTCCTGCAAACCATTGCAAAGTGCATGGCAGAGTATGAGCCAGTTACTAGGATTTCTTCTCGTTCTATTCGCACATGGAATGTGGGAAGAATGATTGATTGAATGAATATTATTCTAATATTGTCCTCGCGATCCCTATGTGGGGAAGGGGTTGGAGTATATTCCTGGAGTCATCATTTTCAGCCAGTTACTTTGTTAGTAGGTTTTCTTGGTATAGTTTATGTCCATCTTCAACAGTCTGGAGTTCAGTTTCTTCAACATCAGTGTGACACTTTCCCATGGATCAAACAAATCTGTGACCATTAGTGCTGTCCTTCTCTGTATACGGTCAATATCCCATTAGTCCTATTTTGTACGGGTCCCACACACTTTAGCAATAATGTATGATGGGTCACACGAGTGAGTTGTAAGCAGTCACCTTTAGACTGATTGCACTTCCCCAGTATTCTATCAATAAACTAAAGTCTACCACCTGCTTTACCCACAACTGAGCCTACGTGATCATTCCAGACGAGTGAAATCAGTGTCATTGGTTTGAGAAACAGCTGAAATCTTTAAAATTGAACAAAGCTCAAGGGCCCGATGGAATTCTGTCAGATTCTATATTGAATATGCAGCTGAGTTAATCCGTCTTCTAACCATAATCTATTGTAGTTCCCTCGAACAAAAAACTGCATCCAGTAGTTGGAAGAAAGCACAAGTAACACGCCTCTACTAGAAGGGTAGTGGAAGTGATCCACAAAACTACCATCTAATATCTTTGACATCAATTTCACATGCCTACTGTTACATCCAGGAACTTGTATGAGTTGACCAATTCCAACCATTACTCATTAATATTAAAGTCAAAGGATACTATGTTTTTTTGTTTTGTGAAGTGCAAAATTTTACATTCTTGAATATTTAAAGCATGTTGCCAGTCTTTTCACCACTTTGAAATCTCATCAAGATCTGACTGAATATTTATGCAACAACGAAAATAATCAATTTTTGACAATATAAGGTAATTGGAGAGATAAAAAATCTACTCATCAAGCAGCATCAGGGGAGCACACATGTAAAAAAAGGTTTCATGTATGGAAGCTTTCGGAGCCACTGGCTCTGAAAGCTCGCATATGTAAAACTGTTTTTTATATGAGTGTTCTCCTGATGCCAGTTGGTGAGTAGATCTTTTATCAGTCCAATTACATTATACTGCATATTTATGCTGCTTCTTCCAGACAGCACTTCATTGTAGATACTGCATGATCTGCAAAAAGTCTGCGATTAATATTAATATTTGCTGCAAGGTAATCAATATCCAACATAAACAACAAGGGTCCCAACACACTTCCCTGGGGCACACCTTAAGTTACTTCTACATCTGACAATGACTCACCATCCAAGATAACATGCTGTGTCCTCCTACCAAATTTCACTTGATACTCCATATGTTTGTATTCAATTTTAAAGATTTAAGCTGTTTCTCAATATCAATTACACTAATGCTGATTTCATTCAACTTTTCAGTGGTACGAAGATTAAATTGGGGCAAATCTCCTGGGTTTTTCTTTGTAAAGGAACATTTGAAAACTGAGTTAAGCATTTCAGCTTTTGCTTTGCTACCCTCAATTTCAGTTCCTGTCTCATTTGCCAGGGATTAGAAACCAACTTTGATGCCACTAACAACCTTCGCATACAACCAGAATTCCTTTGGGTTTTGTGAAAGATAATTTGACACTATTCTGCTATTGTAGTCATTGAAGGCTTCACGACTGCCTTCTTGATAGACAAAAGCCTTTCATTCAGCATCTCTCTCACTACAGTCCTGTGCTTTTCTTATAAGTTTCTTTATAGTGACTGTATATCATGGAGTGTCCCTCCCATTATAAACTGTTCTACTGTGTACGTATCTATCGATTGTATGGTGAACTGTTCTATTAAACTTGAGCCATAGTCCCTCTACATGCTCAGTTATAGGTCTCCCTACAATTGACGGGCAAAGTCAGTAAAAAAAGTCAGATACTGATCAGAGAAAGATAATGGCATAACGATTCCAGTAAGACCATGCCTAGTAAAACATCCCAGTGTTCAAATCAACCTTGAGATTTAAGACAACTTTACGGAACTTTACTAACGGTATGTCACATACCCTGATAAGGTATAAAACATGAACTTCAACAGAGCACAAGTGCATAACTCAGTAATAGGATGATTAATCAACAGATGGTAGAACTCAAGTGTTCATGGTCATGTTGATATTCACGACTCACTTATTACAAGATGAATGAGTGAGATTACTACAAGAGTCACACAACAAACAATGCTGTCAGTTCTAAAATGGATGGCATGGGTGAGCTTGCCTTGTACTGCAGATTCGAATTAGGCTGGTAAGTTACAGAATGTGCTCACTGATGAATTGTAATGCTGTATTGGCATTCAATGGTAGTGGACACAGTAGAAACAAAAATCTAAGGACAACTATAAAATGAGGACTTTATTCTCCAAGGAAACTGAATACACTCTCTGTCTGTACACAGAGTGTCTGACCGGATAACCAGCTACGAAGATTGTGTGTGCTAAAACTTAAATTGTCTCAATGTAATTTAGTAACAGACCATGCAGTAATGCCAAAAGAGAGCCAGGCAGATTGCTCTCGATGCAATGGAGCTGTTAATACAGAGTGACAATTATTGAACTATATGTAGGGGGGGGGGGGGGGGGGGAGGAGGGGGGAGTAAAACCAGTTACAAACTACAATATGCACACACTTCATTCAACACACTACACACTACAGATGTCACTACAGATATTCAGATTTATATTATGACATGTTCAACATGCTTGCCATTGATAATGATGTGGCACAGATGAATAGCGAAATTCTGTATGTCCCTCTGAAGTGTCGGAACACTGATGCTGTTGATGACCACCTAAACAGCTGTTTTCAGCTCAGCAATGATTTTGGGGTTATTGCTGTACACCTTTCCTTTAATATAACCCCCCAAAAAGGAGTCGCACATGCTCTGGGTACCCCACCCAGACCCAGAATGCAGTCCCTGAGGTGCTGCTCAAGTTCCATGGTGCTGCTCAAGTTCCATCAAGCACTAACCACATCTTGTCGAAATCAAGGTCACTTTGGATCTTTGGGATGAAATCATCTTCCAAAACCTTCATGTACCATTCGGTAGTCACCGTGCCACTGACTATTCCATGACTGGACGCTGCACAACACACAGTCACCCTTTGAGGGTGGAGAGACTTCTCAGTCATGAAATGTGTATTCTCAATCCTCCAAATACACCAATTTTGCTTACTGACAAACCCATCCACAAGAAAGTCGGCTTCGTCGCTAAACCAAACCATATTCACATCAAGGTCCTGTTCGTCAATTCTGTGGACAATAGTGTTGGTGAAACACAACTACTGTTTCATGGCCCTGGACCTTAATGGCTGATAAGTTTGAATTTTGCATGGGAAGAGATGCAGGTCTTCAACAACAATTTGTTAAAATGTCTCCTGGTTTATTACCACCTATTGTGCAGTATGTCTGTTCAATTTTCTGGGGTTGGTTTAAAACACAACGCATGTCTTCTCAATGTGTTCAGGCGTTTTCACACTTTTTCGATGACTGTCATTGCCAACACTGTCATCATGAACACTACCCGTTCTCTCAAACTTTCAAATCAAATTCTTGATTGGTAGCACACTTGGACCAATTGTCTTCGGCTTGAACTCTGTCGCAAACTTCCTTTGAGTGCAGTTGGGCAGTTATTGCTTGCACAGTAGGCTTTCACAAGTTCTACACACTCAGGTACGCTGTATCGTGACATTTTCACGTGCATGGCCGACAACAACAAGGCGCATGTGCATGCACATACTAATTTCCATCATGTCCTGAGGCCAACCATGCAGTTTGAATGTCCTAACGCAAACCATTCAGAAGTCATGACAACTTTATTTCATTTAGTTCAATAATTGTCACCCCAAATCATAAACTCTAAATTGCGTTAAAAACCTTTGGTATGTACTGAGGACAATCTCTCATTATGAACTGTACTATATGATTTTTCTGTTTACAGGGTGGGACAATTTACCAGCTATAGTCTGGAACTACAGTACATAGTCTTAAAACATTTGTTCCCCTCTCATTGCAGGAGAAATTGACTACATATTACATATATGGTAAAAACATGTCATCTTACGTTGTTTCTTACTGTCAGCAAATTATGTACTGATAAGCAAATAAAGAGGAATCTGTTAACATTGAATATATATTTAAGTGTTAGGAAGTCTTTTCTGAAGGTATTTGTCTGGACTGTAGCCATGTATGGTAGTGGAACATGTACGATAAACAATTTGCATAAAATGAGAACAGAAGCTTTCGAAATGTAGTGCTACAGAAGAATGCTGAAGGTTAGATGGGTTGGTCAGGTAACTTATGAGGAAGTACTGAACAGAACTGGGGAGACAAGAAAATTGTTTCACAATTTGATGAAAAGAAGGTATCGAGAACAGATTCTGAGACCTCATGGGATCACCAATTTAGTATTAGAGGGAAGTGTGGGAGCGGGGATAAAAATTGTCGAGGGAGACCAAGAGATGAATACAGTAAGCAGCTTCAGAAAGATGTAGGTTGCAGTAGTTATTCGGAGATGAAGAGGCTCACACAGGATAGACTAGCATGGAAAACTGCACCAAATCAGTCTTCTGACTGAAGACCACTATAACAACAACATGCAAATGAATATTAAATGAAATGAAACAATTAGCGTATGAGACTGCATTGACTGATGGCAGGAAATTTGGAAATTTGACATAAACACAAAAATACTGAAGAGTTCTCAGAATGAATGGTTTCTTCTACACAAACCAAGAGAAACGAACAAAAAAAACATGTAAATATTTGACATGTTATGTGCTGAGAAACTATCACTGAAGGAAACAACACAAAGGACTGAACAGAAGTTGTTACCTTTCTATACATTCCACATCTTGTTTTCAGTTGATACTCCGACTTGGATAAGCCCTTTCTTCAGAGTTTTTGTCATATTTTCGTTTCTATTTTTCTCTCAAATTAAAGAAAAAATATGTTAAGTCATAATCAATTTTTCTATGTTGTTACTCAATCTGCAATAATTTCAAGGCCTAGTGACACAACACAACACAGCAAAACACACACACACACACACACACACACACACACACACACACAGAAGAGAGAGAGAGAGAGAGAGAGAGAGAGAGAATCTGTAGCAAATTTGTAGCTACGTGTGATGCACACCCATCTAAAACTACCAAACATTATCAAAGTACCTGCACGATGCTCCATTCCGTTCTCCAACAACATAGTTCCTATCAACATACAACTCTCCAATGTATTCCGAGTTGGACAATCGCTGCAACACCGAGAGTTTTATGTAGTAGATTTTCCCATGGGCATGTTCTGTTTCAAGTATATATTCCTCAACAAGTTGGGGTGTCACATCAGAGGTTTCCCGCGGTCTATCGTAGCTCTTTGCATAACGAAGTACATCAACTCCACCTTCAGGCATTTTGATTTCTGGTGGATCCTCTTCAAGAGAAACAGGGGCAGCAACAGGAGGTGGAAGATTACCATCACAAACCTGCAAAATTAAAACAGAAAGTAAACAGCTATACTTCAATAGGACATCAAGGATCAAAAATAGTAACTATTTTCTCATTTAATATACACAATAAAATTCAATGGATGCAATGATATTCAGTAGTAGATAAACATAAATATTGTAAAAAGTAAATTCCCACATGAAGAAAAAAACTAGGACGATTAAAGTTCAGTTTCGCATCAATATCCAAGCCATTAGAATTGACAGAGAAGAGGGGCGTGGTGGTGGTGGTGGTGGTGGGGGGGGGGGGGGGTACACACTCAGTTGGACAAGGGCATTGCATTTTATCTGCAATCAAGCATTGTGTAAGATACCCTGTAAGCTAATGTTGCAAAATAGTGTTCAAAACATTAGTGATGAAATGCTTAGAGATGTTTCTACACATAATCCAGAATCGTGCAATGATCATAGGTCCTATTACATAACAATGAACCATTTTCAACTTTAAAACAAACCCTGTTAGGGTGCTGATACATATTGCACATTATTTCCTATTAACTTAAAGGACAGTAGACTAATAAAATGCTGCAATATCTTATCTGTTTATGCATACATGTGTGCCAACTTGCTCTCCAGACTGAAAAGGACAAAGATTTGAAACCTCACAATTTTTCATGTGCCTATCTGCCACTCACCACATCATCTTAGGTGTTCGTAGTGGACTGTCCATCCAATTCAACAGATAGCGACAAATGCTGTTTCCAGCTCAGACTAATGGATCATTTGTAAGTTGTGGAATAATGAAAAGAAAACTGTTGGTTGATTCACTGCAGGCATTGTTATTACTGGAAAATCAATCTGTAAGATACAAATTCATGAAGAGTCTTTCTTTGGGTGTCTTGACGTATAGATCTGTGAATACTTTGGGAAATCAAATCTTTCGTCACTGACAACGATCTAGAATACTGAAATTAATAAATACAATCATAAAAAGGTATATGTATTAGTTTGGCAAGCCCCAAACCAGAGCCGGGGTTATACTGGATAAGGCAGAATAGTATACACCAAATCAAATTACTGTTTCAGTTTTTAAATGTGGGGCTATTCCTAAGGTACATACAGCACTGGCCTGATAATACTGCGTATAAGTCACAGCCCAAAAAGTCCGACAAAGAAATAAGAAATATTTTGTGTGAAAATAAGCCACACACTGCTTGAGAGGAAAAAAAATGGCCAGACGCATGCAAGATTCGAGCACTGAAGATTAAGTATGTATACAGATAGTTCATCCATTCCAAGGATCGAGAATGTGGACGATTTCTGGCTATCAAAATTGACAGTGGCAAGATGTCTGTGCCAGGAATTCCAAGACTTATGAGAATGTTTTAATTTCCAGTAAGACATCAGATGACAAATGAGAGAAGAAATATTCTTTTTGTGTGTTACAATTAAACATTAACAATTTCCCAATATTTTTTCTTTACCTGGACTGAGAAAACTTGCTTTTTGCCAAATTTCATGATTCTAGACCAACAGGATGTCCCCTACAGGTTTTGATAAGTGAGTTCGCAAGTACCAAAATATGACATAAATGGCAATATATTTCGGTTGCTTTGATGAACCTTACATTTATTACACTGCCAAGGGACTATAGGATCTTACTATGTGACATAAATTTCAACTTGAAACGTCTACCTGTGGGTCAGAAAAAGGAGTCTTAAGAGATAGACGGACAGGCAGTCTGATAATAAGTGGATAAATATGTAAGGGTTTTTAGTACATTCCTAGAGTCAACATTTAAATTGGTTATCGAAACTTTGATAGAAGCCTTTCTCAGGAGGGTTTCGGTCTATCTTTCAAAATCTGCAGTTTCTCTCAATGACAATCTCCCATGGGTCAAACAAAATTGTGACCATTCGACGTGCCCTTCTCTGTATATGTTCAACATCCCCTGCTAGTCCTATCTGGTACAGGTCCCACACACTTGAGTATTACCCTAGGATGTGTCACACGAGTGATTTTTAAGCAATCACCTACTGGGCTGATTGCACTTCCCCAGTATTCTACCAATAAACCGAAGTCTACAACCAGTTTTACCCACCAAAGGAAGGAATGTAATTATGTCATTTCACAGCCCTACAAAGTGTTACACCAAGGTTTTTGTATGTGTTAGCGGATTCCAATTGTCATCCATTGATATCACAGTAAGGATACCACTTTTTTTTTTTTTTTTGTTTCGTGAAGAGAACAATTTTCCATTCCTGAAAATTTAGAGAAAGTGGCCAATCTTTGCACCCTTTGAAATCTTATCAAGATCCTGACTGAATATTTATTCAGCTTCTTTCAGACAGTACTTAATTATAGATAACTATGTCATCTGCAAAAAATCTGAGGTTAATATTACTATTGTCTGCAAGGTCATAATATAGAGCATGAAGAGCAAGGTGTCAACACACTTCCCTGGGCACACCCAAAGTTACTTCTTCATCTGATGATGACACACTGTCCACAATATACTGTGCACTTCCTACTAAGAAACCCTCAATACAGCCTGAAACTTCACTTGATACTGCACGTGATCAAACTTTTGTCAATAGGCATAGGTGTGATACTGAGTAATTAAATGCTTTTCAGAAATACTGCATCAACTTGAATACCTTGATCCAAAGCTTTCAGCATGATCGACGTTTTTGGAATACATGTTGGTTGGCACTGAGGAGGTCATTCTGTTTGAGAAACTTCATTATGCTTGAGCTCAGAATATGTTCTAAGATTCTGCAACAAATGGGTGTCAAGGGTGTTGGATGGATCATTTCTGCTACCCTTCTTGTAGAAAGGTGTGGCTTGGTGCTTTTCTCCAACTAATAGACACAGTTTGTCATTCAAGGGATATATATTTCACTAATCTTTTCAGTGGTATGAGAACTAGGTTGGGGCAATACTCCTGAGCGTTCCTTTGTAGAGGAACATTTGAAAATAGAGTTAAGCATTTCTGTTTATGCCTTGCTATCCTCAATTTCAGTTGCTGTTTCATTCGTGAGTGACTGGACACTAACTTCTGTGCCACTAACAGCCTTTACACGACCGGAATTTCTTTCGACTGAAGGCTTCACACATTGCTCTCGACTACCAAACACATCTCATTCAGCATATCTACCTATAGCCCTGTGCTTTGTTTTATACCTATTAAGCAATCTCTGTTCCCACAGAAGTTTCTTTACTGTGAGTGTATACCAAGGAGGATGATCTCTTAAATTATCAGCTGTCCTACTTGGTACACATCTATCCAGTTTATGGTCAAGTATTCTTTTAAACTTGAGATATAGTTCTCCACTTACTCCTGTCCTGAGCTAAACGTTTCAAGTTCCTCTTTGACGTACAGCACTATTGTTTCTTTGTCTAGCTTGCTGAACATATAAATCTTTCTACTTGTTTTAGTTGCCCTTCATGTTTTCATATTCACTGTTGCTATAACTGTCTCATGTTTCTTGTCTACTGCAACAAATGCACCACCTCCATTTCCTCGTTTCCCAAACTTTTAGGTACAAGATTCCATTTTCTCCAAAGACCTCACTACTGTCAAGTTCAAGTTTAACCAGCTTTTGTGCCTAACATTATGTGAACTCCAGTGTTTTTAGTAGTGCTTTGAACTGTGGCACTTTGCTGTGAATGCTTTGGCAGCTAACTACGTGGATTTTGATACTCTCATCAGTGGGAGGCATTTATTTGGGTCTTTCACTGATACTTGTGGTTTTCCCACAGCTATCGTTATCTGGTTTGGATGGAGAGTCACATAATCTAAAAAACCTTTGTGAGCACCTCACACACAGTCAGTTACTTGTGGAGCTGTCTCTGATGTGTGAGCACATCTGACCTATTTAGAGAGGCACTTAAACTCCCAAACCTATGACACACACCCAGGAAGTAAAACTAGCTTGTCACAGAACCCTCAGTGTCTCTCATTCAAGTCTTCCACTCAACCCTGTGCTAGTGCAAGGCACCAACAAATACTCGCACTGAATTCTCCTTATGGCGTGCTTAACAATCTTGCGATTTCCAAAGCCTTCACTTGGATTATTTCTTGTGAGATAGGCATGTCCATTTACCTTGCACATAGGAAAGAACCTTAGCTTTAACATACTTGCAACTTTTCGGTCCCCTGAATTGTTCTCTTGCTGAAACTCCTTTCTTCCAATTTTCTTTTGAAGCAACCCAGTGTCACACATTAGATTCATACCATGTGAACTTTTTCCAGCCCCTCTGTTGGCTGTGGTCTTGGCATAAGACACAACTGTAAGTTTGAAGCTTGTGTCGTAACTGTGTCAAATTCCTTCACTTGATGATCCTTTTTGCTCAAAATGATCATTTATATTGGCATAGATCAGGCTTTCATCCCAGTATCCAACCAAAACTGAATTATAAGCTCATAAAGTATTATTAGTAGACCTACACAATGTCAATAAACACCACCATAGTAGGCCTATTTTGTCGCCACTGTAAATCTGATCAGCTGTTAAAATTATTATCTGTGATTATTTCTTCAAACTCGTCTTTGAATTTTTCTGCCATGTCTTGATTTGGTGAAAGTGTTTCTCCAGTTACATCAAATCTTTGTATGCCACACCAGAATTTAATGTTTCTCAGCCAACAGTCAGAAAAATTGTATTCACTTTCTGCAATACCTAAATCTTGCCCATATTTCTTTCCCTTTTCAATGACCATTGGCCCTGTTACGGGGTTTCCCTCAGACTGTACTGTGCTGAACCATTTGTAAAACATGCAACCTGTTCCAGTTTCATTTCTGTTTAATGCTTGTCTGGAAGCCACTTTTCAATTGTTACTGACTGGGAAGCAACTTTCATTAGTTCATCTTTTGGCACCATAAATGATTGATGACCCAATATTAAATTCATTCATCAAAATATTTCTATTCTCACCTTTCTCCAAGCATTTGATGATTTTCAGTTTCAGGTTGATGATCGGTGTTATATGCTTACATTTCCCCCTGATCTAGAACTCAAATAATGTTTCCACTTCGAGAACGTTGTCACTGTTTAAGTGTCAGTGTCAATAAAACTTCTACAGGTCACTTTGTTATTTATGTTCCCTACTGTAATACAGATCCTGGTTCACAAGAAAAAAAACTGGCAAAAACTGCTCACAAACAAAACAATGAATTTATTTAATCATTTAGCATATGGATTTACATATGAACAGCAACTAACAATTGTGGGTTACATAATTTTACACAATTTCACAAAAATATATTAATTTCATAATTTATTATTTTTTTAAGTCTACAAATTAATATCTAATTTGTCAATCTATTCAAGGACTTCCTCTGTGACTTCAAAGAAATCTTCCAAGTTCCCATGGTAGGCTCTTCTGCTACAGCTTGTGTGGATCACCTGGTGTTCATTTCCAAAGTCACATTGAGAAGATGAAGCCCCTCACCATCGGTAGAGATTTTCAGCACACATGCCGTGGCCTGTATGGATCAGATTAATTGCTTTCCAGGCATGTCGTGTTAATTCCATGTTGGCTGGTGTTGTGTCAGGTCTTTGCAGGGTCTGATGTTCCTCATGGGCAATAGAGTTCCACATTTCTGTCCACTTTTGTTGACACTGAAAGTAGCTGCCCGTGGTGATTCTGCCACTAGAGAAGATGGTTACCTAGATTTTAATCAGTTCATTCAGAGTGCAGGAACATCAGCGTGCATTGGACACTCGGCGAGTTAAAGTAATTTTTTGTATTCCTTGAGAAGGGCGCTCTGCCTTCAGAGGCCTGGTGGCGCAATATTGCTTTGAGGTTGTAACCAGTATAGAGGAGTAGATCTGGTGCAGCCTATTATTGTCCTCATTGCAGCGTTTAGCTCTACATCAATTTTTCTCACATGTGTGCTATTAAGCCACACTGGGACACAGTATCCGGCAGCAGAACAGACCAGCTCTATGGCAGCGCATCACAGTGTCATAGCTCTTGTGCCCCATGAGGTACCACTCAACTTCTGTAGGATGTTATTGTGTGTTCTCAGCTTTGCTGTGGTGTTTTCAGTGTGATTCCTGTAAGAGAGGGTTCTATCAAGAGACTCCTAGATATTTTGGAGAGTGACAAACTGCCTATTGGCTTCTGTCTCGGGTTCTTCGGCCGACGTTCATCTAATGATTTTTCTGACGTTTCGCCAGCACGAGTGGCTGGCATTGTCAAAGCTCCACCCTCCATTGCCGGTGGTGAACTGGAGCTGAGCTCGCGGGTGCAGACTATATGTACCTGGCATTCCAACGTCCGAGGGCTTCTCCGCGGTCATTTCCGGTGCGGTTCTCCTCTTGCTACCTGTGACGGTCGTTCACTGCAGTACGGGAAGCCAGGATCCGTTGACCTTAAGGCTTTCCTCTTCCTTGTTCAAACTGTTCGCGTGTTTTTGGATTTCTACAGCTTCTCTGAACAAGCGCGTGTGATAGTGCTTCTCTACAGCCAGAACTTCCGTGTCGGCGAATTTTATTACTTGGTCGGTCTCATTGAGTGCGTGCTCTGCCACGGCCGATTTCTCCACCTGCCCCAACCTGCAATGTCGCTTATGCTCGTTGATCCTGGTGTTGATGGATCGTCCAGTCATTCCGACATAAACTTTTCCGCATGTGCATGGTATACGGTATATTCCCGACATTGCAAGTGGGTCTCTTTTCTCCTTCGCCGATCTAAGACACTCTTTGATCTTCCTTGTCGGTTTGAAAATCATCTTTACGCCATGTTTGCGCAATATACGGCCGATTCTGTCCGTCACTCTGGGAATGTATGGCAGAGAGGCCGTACCCGACATTTCTTTTTCTGGTTCCTTACTTCGCCGAGTGTTTGGCCCTGTTACACTTCTAATATAATTTTTGGTTGGTTGGTTTGGGGAAGGAGACCAGACAGCGTGGTCATCGGTCTCATCGAATTAGGGTAGGATGGGGAAGGAAGTCGGCCGTGCCCTTTCAGAGGAACCATCCCGGCATTTGCCTGGAGTGATTTAGGGAAATCACGGAAAACCTAAATCAGGATGACCGGACGTGGGATTGAACCGTCGTCATCCCGATATAATTTTTGGAGTACTCACTGCTCCTCAGGACAGTTTCCAGGTGTTGCATTTCTCGTTTGACATGTTGCGGCTCACATATTCGTCCCGCTCTCGTTACGAGCGTACTAATCATGCCTCTTTTCTGGCTCGGGTGGTGGTTTGACAGTTTGTGCAGGTATTGGTGCGTGTGTGTCGGTTTTCGATACACGCTGTGTCCCAGGTTTTCGCCATCCCTTGTGACCAGCACATCTAGAAATGGCAGTTTCTTGTCCTTTTCTACTTCCATGGTAAATGTTATGTTGGCATGGAGGCTGTTCAAGTGTCTTAGGAAGCCACCGAGCTGTTCTTCACCATGGCTCCACACCACGAAAGTATCATCGACGTACCTGTACCACACCTTAGGTTTGCAAGTCGCCAAGTCCAGTGCCTGTGCTTCGAATTGTTCCATGAAGAAGTTGGCCAACACTGGACTGAGAGGACTACCCATGGCCACGCCTTCCAGCTGTTCGTAGAAATCTCCATTCCACGTGAAATAGCTCGTGGTGAGACATGCATGGAAGAGCTTTCTGATGTCCTGCGGGAAAATGGAACCAATGTGCTCCAGAGCGTCACTGAGTGGCACTTTCGTAAATAACGAAACAACATCAAAACTGACCAGGATGTCGTTTGGTGCAAGTTTCAGTTTCTTCAGCTTCTCAATGAAATGTCCTGAGTCCTTAATGTATGTGTCGGTCTTCCCCACATGTGGCTGGAGCAGAGAGGCCAAGTGTTTTGCCAGTTTATGTCGGTGATCCAGGAGCGCTAACGATCGGTCTCAGTGGAACGTTGTTCTTATGGATCTTGGGTAATCCATACAGCCGAGGTGGTAGGGCTTCTGTGTTGAGCAGGTTTCTCTGTGTGTCCGCCGGCAGAGAAGACGGCTTGATTAATCAATTCGTATTCCCTGTGATACGCTGCATCGGATCTGTGCTTAGTTTTCGGTACGTCGTCGGATCTAATAGGTCTCGGATCTTTTGCTCATAATCTTCGGTCTTCATTACGACGGTCGCATTCCCCTTATCGGCAGGCAGTACCAATATACTCTTGTCGGCATTGACATTCTTAATGGCTTGTACCTCTTCTTTCTTCAGGTTGCAAGCTGGTGGTTTTGCTCGGTGCAGTATCCTGGCTGTTTCCGTGCGTATTTCCTCTGCCCTTTCACAAGGAAGGGTCCGAATGGATGCTTCGGTGTTGGCAATATCCTCCATAGGTATAGTTCTCGGGATGATAGCGAAATTCCCTCCTTTTTGAAGAACAGACACTTCCTCTTCGGTCAATTGTCGTTCAGTGAGGTTGACCACTGTGTGTGATATGTCGGGGATCGCCTTGTCAGTCTGCTTCCGGCATCTTTCAAACTTTTTCTTCTGTCGCTCGGTGCAGCGCTCAAGTTCATTCTGCATGCTCCTGTGAGTGATGCTGTCGATCTTAGTCCCAGTCATCTCGATGCAGTCTGCTACTTAGTTGATAGAAAATGTCCAGAAGTTCCTGATCCATTCTTGCCAAGTCTCTCCGTGTTGTATGTATTTGCTCACGAAGAAAAGCTCGTTCCATTCTGTCATAGATACGATGAACTTCGGTGTAGCACATTCATCTCGGCACCGTGACAGAAAGGCAAGAGAGGACATCAGTCGCGCTTTCTTCTTCCATCGTTGGTCAAGGCGTCGGTACAATCTGCAAATCTCCTCCCCGTAGAGGCGTAATACAAAATTGTTAAGGCTTTCGTGGCCACTTGTTGGCAAACTGCCTACTGGCTTCTGTCTCGGGTTCTTCGGCCGACGTTCATCTAATGATTTTTCTGACGTTTCGCCAGCATGAGTGGCTGGCATTGTCAAAGTTTCACCCTCCATTGCCGGTGGTGAACTGGAGGCGAGCTCGCGGCCGCAGACTATATGTACCTGGCGCGCCAACGTCCGAGGGCTTCTCCGCGGTCATTTCCGGTGCGGTTCTCCTCTTGCTACCTGCGACGGTCGTTCGCTGCAGTACGGGCAGCCAGGATCCATTTACCTTAAGTCTGTCCTCTTTCTTGTTGAAAATGTTCGCGTGTTTTTGGATTTCTACAGCTTCTCTGAACAAGCGCGTGTGATAGTGCTTCTCTACAGCCAGAATTTCCGTGTCGGCGAATTTTATTACGTGGTCGGTCTCATTGAGTGCGTGCTCTGCCACGGCCGATTTCTCCACCTGCCCCAACCTACAATGTCGCTTTTGCTCGTTGATCCTGGTGTTGATGGATCGTCCAGTCATTCCCGAGACAGAAGCCAATAGGCAGTTTGTCAACAAGTGCCCACGAAAGCCTTAACAATTTTGTATTTTGGAGAGTCTTGGTGGTGAAGGACCAGACCATTTAAGGTGACATTCAACTTTGCATTGGCCATTCTGCTGTTAGGGTGAAAGCAGCCGACTTCAGTCTTCGTTGGATTTGGTATTGAGTCTCCACTTTTTGAAGTATTCATCTATTGTGCTTAGATCTGCAGATAGGATCTCCTCAACAGCTTCAAGAGTTCTCTGTTGGGTGGCCAAGGCTACATTGTCTGCATAGATGAACTTCCTTGTTTCAGGGAGGTCAGATGCATACAAGTTGAACAGGATTGGTGCCAAAACAGAACCCTGAGGAAGACCATTATCAAGTTTCTTCTGTCTGCTTAGTTGGTTGCCAAGGACTACTTGGTAGCATCTCTCAGATAGCATATTGTTTGTGAGCCTGGTTGTGGTTTGGTAGTGTATAACATTGTCGAGTTTGTACAGAGACCTTCTCTCCACACTGTATTGTAGGTAGCTGTAAGATCAATAAAAGCCACAGCTGTTTTAAGGCGAGATTGGAATCCAGCTTTTATGTGTGTAGTTAAGCTGAGCACTTGGTCTGCACAGCTTCTGTTAGATCTGAATCTGCCTGTTCAATGGGAATAACTTCAAGGATCAATTCAGCTGAGGATGACTCTTTCCTAAAGCTCCTAGGAGCAGCTCAGGAGGCTGACTGGGCTATAGCTAGCAGCTTCATTTGCTAGTTTACCTGACTTCAGCATTGCTATAATTTTTGTTCTTTTGAATGCTTTTGGAATGTTCCCTGATAGCATAATATTGGTGAAGAAACTTGCAAGCCATCTAAGAGTCCTGTTTCAACAATTGATGAGGAACTCTGGGTGTATCCCATCAAATCCTGGAGCTTTGCCTTTTTTCATTTCTTGAATTGCTGCAGTGATCTCGTCTACCATGAAGTCTCTGGAGTACTCTGACTTGCTGGGTGCCTTCTGCTTGAGGTTTCTAAGCTTTTTCTAAACCATTCTTGTGTGTGGCTTATGTGGAGATGCTTTGGAGAGAGAACTTATTCTATTCGCAATCTGATCTGGTGTTAGTTCAGGATCTTTTTGGGTGGGCAGTCGACTTCCTTCCAGTTTTCTCGAGAGGCTTCATGCCTCTCTGCTTGACCTCTTAAAATCCAGACTTTCAGTTTTTTGCTCCCAATGCTCTTTACAAGCTTTATCACGGTGTTTTAGGAGTTCCGCAGTAGTTCCGTTGTCATTGGTGGTTAAATAGGGCTGATACATTTCTTCAGAGTCATTACTCCAGCCTGAGATATATTCCCTACAGAACCCTCTAGGCATGCATTTTTTTTGCTGTTGTTAAAACTGCTCTGATGAATCTTCCATAATTTTCACTTAGTGGGAGGAGCCATCTGATCATTTTATCAAGTTCTTTGAAGAATTCAGTCCAGTCTGCTTTTCTGAAGTTCCATCTTGGTCTGGGCATTGATCTGATTATAAGAATTTGAATCCCTACATCTAGAATCCCTGGCCGGTGTTGGCTTTTTGGGAAATCTCCAAGGACTGTCCTCACTTTATGTAAAGGTTATGCCTGAGAGTTCTGTGTTACAAAACATAGGTCAGGGTTTGAGTCCTTGTTACAGGCTGCAGACTTAAATGTTACCTTGTCCTTAAGTTAAAAACTAGGCTAAGGTCATTATGTTCAGCCCAATTTGCAAGGTCCTTGTCATTTTCCACCACTACAAGAGTCTAACTGAAGACTACGAGTTCCGATGTGCTACTGGCTAGGATATGCTTAACATTTTAATCAGATTTGTGTTGATGATCCATCCTGTGTCTAAAAGTAATCTTCATCTCCTTTTTTTGCTACTTACATATGAATTTATGGTGAAGCAGCTACTGAACTCATAGTGGATCACATAGGGTACCTTAACCACCAATTCACCTTTTGCAAAATTCATCACAAACAATAATTTCTGTGTGTAATTGCCTTTGCCTACAGACAATCACGAGTGATACTGTGACTCCTCACACAACTTTCTGTCCTGTGATGTTAGGACTGTGAAATATCTTTTGAAGTTCATGAGAAATACAATAGGCTGGTAATGATCTGTGCTTATCATCATTCTTCACATTTAATTAGACTGTACATATTGACTATGTGTAGGCAATGAACCACAACTTACCTTCTTTGGCAATTTAGCACCTGTAGTAGCAATGCTGTTACGGGCCTTTGCCCTCCTCCTATTCACAAAGTCTAGAACAGGCTGCTGAGGAGCACTAGAGAGCTGTTCCAGCTTCCTCTTCCGGTTTATTGAAGCCTACGGGCAAGCAAACAAAAATTAGGTCCTTATATACTTCTTGGCAGCTTTTCTTTAAAGATAAAATAATTAACAGAAAGGAGGAGATGAACTGTGACTTAATTCTGGCAACTGCGTAACAGAGACTTAATTTGAAAGGCACTTCACTTCATAGTATGTTACAACAACAAGAGGAAGTTGTTAGCTTGACTTCATAATCTAATATCTATTTATATTATTTTAAAATCACACAATCAATAGGGAGTATTATCTCAGGTGAACACTTAATTAAGAAACGAATCAAATCTGACATTAACCTGAAAAAAGTTAGGTGAATGCCTCACAACTTATGCCATGAAAGTAGAAAGAGATTTGAGACCCATCACTCTTTAATGTAAGTTAAGTATTTAAATGTAGTTAAGTATTAAATGATATATTATAATAACATGTAAACTAATTTCGTGCTCAACCTTTTAGCAAAAATTTTAGTTTCCGACAATTTCACTAAATAATTTCACACTCCATATAAAGTCCGCAGGGGTCAATATCCTGCTCTTGAACTCAACTGAGAGGGTAGTGTCTCAAATGGAAATGCACTTAGTGTACAACCCATTACACACACATGTGAGAAGTGTTTACTGTTCCGATATGTTATATTATGATGCTGCAACATTTTATGATGTAGATGATATTTTTTCACTTCTGTACAGCATGTGACTCAGGATTACAGCAACATGTATCAACAAAAGTACAGCTGTATAGAGTATCTAATGAAATTTGAGTGGATTATGGATTTCTTGATAGGAGGATGCTGCATTTTATCTGGGATGAAGGGTCATGAACAACTCTAGACATAAAATCGGTGGTGGCTCATGGAAGTGGATATGTAAGAACAATATCAATAACAACCTCATACTTTTTGCAAATGATGGAACTTTCAATAATGAAGGACATATCTGAAAAAGTTCACAAATATCCATTAGATTTTGGTAAGATTTCTAAGTATTGCAAACACCGGCACTTGCTCCAAACATTCATAAATGTAATACAGTGGGCACCACAAAACACAGAAACATAGTACCCCATGACTACATTATCAATGAGTCACAACCAGAATCAGTCAACTCATGCAATTACATAGGTGTAACTATCCGTGGGGATACTAATTGGAATGATCACATAGGGTCAGCTGTAAGCAGGCAGACTTTGGTTCATTGGAAGGGTGATGGGAAAAAGTGGGAACCAGTCCAGAACGAATATTACTTATGAAAAATTCTTGCAACCTGTCCTAGGATACTGGCCAAGTGCGTGACACTCATAACACACAGACTGTCAGGGTAAACTGAACATATACAACGGACGGCATGAATGGTCAAAGGTTTGTTTGACTCTCATGTGACTTGTCATATGAAAATGCTGAAAAGCCTGAACTTGCAGACACTTTGAAGATGCCAACTATACCTCAAGTACTGCTAGTAATGTAGTTTCAAGAACTAGTTTATGCACAGAATATACTACAGTCCCTACATATCATTGCAGTAGGGACTGCGAAGAAATTAATACATTGAACAATGGGAAATATCCTCTGTCATTATTTGCTGAGTATGTCAAACTTAGCAAAACTTTAACTACAGCTCACAGAAATTTCAGTGATATATTCCATAACCTATCAGGTGAAGCTGAAGACAATTTTAGAGTCATCACTCAAACATGCTCCTTTCTTGGCTTCATTCACATAAAAATTTGATGCATATACTGCACAAGTCTTTGTCTCCCCCCCTTCCCCTCCCATCCTCTCTGTATCCATCTCTTCCACCCCCATCTCTCTGCCCACTTCATCATCCCACCTCTACCTGTCTATCTACTCCTCCATACCCTCTCTGTCTCTTCACATCCTCCTCTCCCCCTCTCTGTTCATCACCTACGCCCTGTCTCTTCGAACGTAACTCACTTTCCCCCCTCTCTCTCAGTCCAAATCTTTATCCCTCCCTTCACTTCCCATCTACTCCTCCTCCCCCTCTTTTTGCGTATCTCCTCACCAACTCTCTCTGCCTATTCTCTTCCTCTCGACCCATTTCCTCTAGCCCCCTACCCACCTCTGTCCATCGCCTTTTCCTCCCTCATTTCTTCTGTCCATCTCCCCCCCCCCTTCTATTACTGTCCATCTCATCCTCCCCTAGTCTGTATCAATCTCTTCCTGCCCCCTTCTAGGACACCTCCTTCTTCCCACCACACATGCTATTCATCTCCTCCCCCCCCCCCCTCCTCCTCTCGCCCCTATCTCTGTCCCTCCTCTCCTTCTCACCTCTGTCTGTCCATTCACTTCTGACCCCCCACACCTTCCTTCTCCCCTCTCTCTGTCCACCCCTCCTGCTCCCCCTCTGTCCTTGTCCATACCCTCCAGCTCCCTCCCCACGTCTCTCCCCTCCTCTATACCTCTCACTACTTTTCCACCGTCTATAAAACAGGCCACTACAACTGTCAAAACACAATTGTCATGCCAAGCAGCCTATATGTCAGGGGCTTATAAACTCTCTCACCCACCCCTGACATGTAGACCGTCCTGAAAAGCAGGTCAATAAGGCAGGCCCATATTACTAAAACACAACATACCTGTCATGCAGGGCAGCCTACACATCAGGAGCTGGAAAAGTTGTTTCTTGCCTCTGACTACGGCTGCACTGCAAAACAGATCTGTAAGGCAGGCTAATACTGTTCCCACCACATGCCTGTTGTGTGGGGCAGCCTAGGAGCCACAGGCTGGGTAAAACACATTTTTGCCTGTATCTCCTTATAAACCCCACTGTGATGATACTCTCGAGGCCTTCTGTCTCTGTACCAAATTTGCTTGAAAGTGATGCAGGGGTTTAGGAGGAGATCCTGGTCATACATACGTACATACACTCACTCTCATATTTCAGGTAAAGAAAAATTATGCCAGAGTTACTAACTAACTCTGAACAAAATTCAGGTTCTAGATAACAACCTTTTTAACAATTAAGAGACATGAGATTTCAATCTTAGCTAAACTGAAGTAAATGTTCAAACATTTCCCTACCATAATACTGCTATGCACATCTACCAAACCACAGTGCTACAAACAAGGTCATGTATGTACAGTATGGTATCAATTATAAAATTTTTGGTATAATTATTGTAGACAATAGTCTTATAGGAGTGTGGTATCTACAATGCCTGCAAACTCCATATTAATGGAGTATCTTTAGCAACAAGGGTCTGAATCTACATGTAACACAACGGAGACCACACACATGGTGGGGAAAGTAAAAACAGCCTGGGTGACTGGATATGATTAAACATGAATGTATGCATGTAGCAACACAACGTGTACACCTGCCACATGAGCCATACAGCTGGCCGAATCTTGGAGCACATTTACACAATCTTCAAGCCTGACAGAGTTGTCAGCAGAGTTCAGTCTGGTTGCGACACTAGCTGGTCACCCAGATCACCAGATATGTCAGTGTGTGATTATTTTGTATGGCTAGCCTTTGAGCCTAAGGTGTATCGCAACAATCCCCATTGTCTTCAAGAACTGCAACATTACATTTTGGATGAGATTGCAGCAATTCCAGCGTCCAGCTTCGATCTGCCATGAGAAACTTGCTGACCAGGACCCAAAATGCCAAGAGATTAATAGTGGTCATTTTCAACACCTATCATAGCCAGGTTAGTACTGTATTTCCTTCTCTTAGTTGTGTTTCTTTGTACCGCGGAACTCTTGTTCTCCGGGACCACTTTCACTTGCCCCACCCTATATATTTCAGAAGAACAGCAGTTGTTGTTGTTGTTGTTGTTGTTGTTGTTGTTGTTGTGGTTGTGATCTTCAGTCCTGAGACTGGTTTGATGCAGCTCTACATGCTAATCTATCCTGTGCAAGCTCCTTCATCTCCCAGTACCTACTGCAATCTACATCCTTCTGAATCTGCTTAGTGTATTCATCTCTTGGTCTCCCTCTGCGATTATTACCCTCCACGCTGCCCTCCAATACTAAATTGGTGATCCCTTGATGCCTCAGGACATGTCCTACCAACCGATCCCTTCTTCTAGTCAAGTTGGGCCACAAACTTCTCTTCTCCCCAATTCTATTCAACACCTCCTCATTAGTTACGTGATACACCCACCTAATCTTTAACATTCTTCTGTAGCACCACATTTCGAAAGCTTCTATTCTCTTCTTGTCCAAACTATTTATTGTCCATGTTTCACTTCCATACATGGCTACACTCCATACAAATACTTTCAGAAAGGACTTCCTCACACTTAAATCTATACTCGATGTTAACAAATTTCTCTTCTTCAGAAACGCTTTCCTTCCCATTGCCAGTCTACATTTTATATCCTCTCTACTTCGACGATTATCAGTTATTTTGCTCCCCAAATAGCTAAACTCCTTTACTACTTTAAGTGTCTCACTTGCTAATCTACTTCCCTCAGCATCACCCGACTTAATTCGACTACATTCCTTTATCCTTGTTTTGCATTTGTTGATGTTCATCTTATATCCTTCTTTCAAGACACTGTCCACTCCATTCAACTGCTCTTCCAAGTCCTTTGCTGTCTCTGACAGAATTACAATGTCATCGGCGAACTTCAAAGTTTTTATTTCTTCTCCATGGATTTTAATACCTACTCCGAACTTTTCTTTTGTTTCCTTTATTGCTTGCTCAATATACAGATTGAATAACATCGGGGATAGGCTACAACCCTGTCTCACTCCCTTCATAACCACTGCTTCCCTTTCAGACCCCTCGACTCTAATAACTGCCATCTGGTTTCTGTACAAATTGTAAATAGCCTTTCGCTCCCTGTATTTTACCCCTGCCACCTTCAGAATTTGAAAGAGAGTATTCCAATCAACATTGTCAAACGGTTTCTCTAAGTCTACAAATGCTAGAAACGTAGGTTTGCCTTTCCTTAATCTTTCTTCTAAGGTAAGTCGTAAGGTCAGTATTGCCTCACGTGTTCCAACATTTCTACGGAATCCAAACTGATCTTCCCTGAGGCTGGCTTCTACCAGTTTTTCCATTCGTCTGTAAACAATGCGTGTTAGTATTTTGCAGCTGTGACTTATTAAACTGATAGTTTGGTAATTTTCACATCTGTCAACACCTGCTTTCTTTGGGATTGCAAGTATTATATTCTTCTTGAAGTCTGAGGGTATTTCGCCTGTCTTGAACATCTTGCTCACCAGATAGTAGAGTTTTGTCAGGACTGGGTCTCCCAAGGACGTCAGTAGTTCTAATGAAATGTTGTCTACTCCCGGGGCCTTGTTTCAACTCAGGTCTTTCAGTGCTCTGTTAAACTCTTCACGCAGTATCGTATCTCCCATTTCATCTTCATCTACATCCTCTTCCATTTCCATAATATTGTCCTCAAGTACATCGCCCTTGTATAGATCCTCTATATACTCCTTCCACCTTTCTGCCTTCCTCTCTTTGCTTAGAACTAGGTTTCCATCTGAGCTCTTGATACTCATACAAGTGGTTCTCTTTTCTCCAAAGGTCTCTTTAATTTTCCTGTAGGCTGTATCTATCTTACCCCTAGTAAGATAAGCCTCTACATCCTTACATTTGTCCTCTAGCCATGCCTGATTAGCCATTTTGCACTTCCTGTCGATCTCATTTTTGAGACGCTTGTATTCGTTTTTGCCTGCTTCATTTACTGCGTTTTTATATTTTCTCCTTTCATCAATTAAATTCAATATTTCTTCTGTTACCCAAGGATTTCTACCAGCCCTCGTCTTTTTACCTACTTGATCCTGTGCTGCCTTCACTACTTCATCCCTCACAGCTACCCATTCTTCTTCTACTGTATTTCTTTCCCCAATTCCTGTCAATTGTTCCCTTATGCTCTCCCTGAAACTCTGTACAATCTCTGGTTAAGTCAGTTTATCCAGGTCCCATCTCCTTAAATTCCCACCTTTTTGCAATTTCTTCAGTTTTAATCTACAGTTCATAACCAATAGATTGTGGTCAGAGTCCACATCTGCCCCTGGAAGTGTCTTACAATTTGAAACCTGGTTCCTAAATCTCTGTCTTATCATTATATAATCTATCTGATACCTTTTAGTATCTCTAGGATTCTTCCATGTATACAACCTTCTTTTATGATTCTTGAACCAAGTGTTAGCTATGATTAAGTTATGCTATGTGCAAAATTCTAACAGACGACTTCCTCTTTCATTTCTTAGCCCCAATCCGTATTCGCCTACTACGTTTCCTTCTCTCCCTTTTCCTACTGTCAAATTCCAGTCACCCATGACTATTAAATTTTCGTCTCCCTTCACTACCTGAATAATTTCTTTTATCTCATCATACATTTGTTCAATTTCTTCATCATCTGCAGAGCTAGTTGGCATATAAACTTGTACTACTGTAGTGGGCGTGGGCTTCGTGTCTATCTTGGCCACTATAATACGTTCACTATGCTGTTTGTAGTAGCTTACCCGCACTCCTATTTTTTTATTCATTATTAAACCTACTCCTGCATTACCCCTATTTGATTTTGTATTTATAACCCTGTATTCACCTGACCAGAAGTCTTGTTCCTCCTGCCACTGAACTTCACTAATTCCCACTATATCTAACTTTAACCTATCCATTTCCCTTTTTAAATTTCTAACTTACCTGCCCGATTAAGGGATCTGACATTCCACGCTCCAATCTGTAGAATGCCAGTTTTCTTTCTCCTGATAATGACATCCTCTTGAATAGTCCCCGCCCGGAGATCCGAATGGGGGACTATATTACCTCCGGAATATTTTACCCAAGAGGATGCCATCATCATTTAACCATACAGTAAAGCTGCATGCCCTCGGGAAAAATTACGGCTGTAGTTTCCCCTTGCTTTCAGCCGTTCGCAGTACCACAACACCAAGGCCGTTTTGGTTCATGTTTCAAGGCCAGATCAGTCAATCATCCAGACTGTTGCCCCTGCAACTACTGAAAAGGCTGCTGCCCCTCTTCAGGAACCACACGTTTGTCTGGCCTCTCAACAGATACCCCTCCGTTGTGGTTGCACCTATGGTACGGCTATCTGTATCGTTGAGGCACGCAAGCCTCTCCACCAACGGCAAGGTCCATGGTTCATGGGGGGGAGAACAGCGGTACAGCTCTTTATTTAAACCTATCTAGCACCCAACTGAACTACTTACTTCATAGCTCTTGTATGAGCACCAACACCACCCTAATTTTCTGCACTAGATTATTGTGGTCTAGGGGTAGCGTCTTTGATTCATAATCAAAACGTCTTCGGTCCCGTGTTCGATCCCCGCCACTGCCTAAATTTTGATAAATAATCAGCATTGGCTGCCGAAGACTTCCGGCATAAGAAGTCAGCCTCATTCTGTCAACGGCCTTATCAAAGAGGGCGGAGGAGCGGATAGAGGTTCAGGGCACTCTCTTGTCCTAGGGGTGGGAAATTGCCCCTAAAGGCGGAAGAATCAGCAATGATCAACGACATCAGGATGCAGAAGGCAATAGAAACCACTGCATTAAAGACACGTAACGTGTATCCACAGGACATGTGGCCTGTATTTGAAGAAGTGTCATGATGATCTCTCCATTGGCAAAAGATTCCGGAATAGTCCCCCATTCGGATCTCCGGGAGGGGACTGCCAAGGGGGAGGTTACCATGAGAAAAAGATTGAATAATCAAAGAAAGGATAACGTTTTACGAGTCGGGGCGTGGAATGTCAGAAGCTTGAACGTGGTAGGGAAACCAGAAAATCTGAAAAGGGAAATGCAAATGCTCAATCTAGATATAGTAGGGGTCAGTGAAGTGAAGTGGAAGGAAGACAAGGATTTCTGGTCAGATGAGTATCGGGTAATATCAGCAGCAGCAGAAAATGGTATAACAGGTGTAGGATTCGTTATGAATAGGAAGGTAGGGCAGAGGGTGTGTTACTGTGAACAGTTCAGTGACCGGGTTGTTCTAATCAGAATCGACAGCTGCCCAACACCGACAATGATAGTTCAGGTATACATGCCGACGTGGCAAGCTGAAGATGAACAGATAGAGAAAGTGTATGAGGATATTGAAAGGGTAATGAAGTATGTAAAGGGGGATGAAAATCTAATAGTCATGGGCGACTGGAATGCAGTTGTAGGGGAAGGAGTAGAAGAAAAGGTTACAGGAGAATATAGGCTTGGGACAAGGAATGAAAGAGTAGAAAGACTAATTGAGTTCTGTAACAAGTTTCAGCTAGTAATAGCGAATACCCTGTTCAAGAATCACAAGAGGAGGAGGTATACTTGGAAAAGGCCGGGAGATACGGGAAGATTTCAATTAGATTACATCATGATCAGACAGAGATTCCGAAATCAGATACTGGATTGTAAGGCGTACCCAGGAGCAGATATAGACTCAGATCACAATATAGTAGTGATGAAGAGTAGGCTGAAGTTCAGGACATTAGTCAGGAAGAATCAATACGCAAAGAAGTGGGATACGGAAGTACTAAGGAATGACGAGATACGTTTGAAGTTCTCTAACGCTATAGATACAGCAATAAGGAATAGCGCAGTAAGCAGTACAGTTGAAGAGGAATGGACATCTCTAAAAAGGGCCATCACAGAAGTTGGGAAGGAAAACATAGGTACAAAGAAGGTAGCTGCGAAGAAACCATGGGTAACAGAAGAAATACTTCAGTTGATTGATGAAAGGAGGAAGTACAAACATGTTTCGGGAAAATCAGGAATACAGAAATACAAGCCGCTGAGGAATACAATAAATAGGAAGTGCAGGGAAGCTAAGACAAAATGGCTGCAGGAAAAATGTGAAGACATCGAAAAAGATATGATTGTCAGAAGGACAGACTCAGTATACAGGAAAGTCAAAATAACCTTTGGTGACATTAAAAGCAACGGTGGTAACATTAAGAGTGCAACGGGAATTCCACTGTTAAAATGCAGAGGAGAGAGCAGATAGGTGGAAAGAATACATTGAAAGCCTCTATGAGGGTTTAAAAGAGTTTTGGAGGACTTACGGTCAAATAAGGCAGAAGGGATAGATAACATTCCATCAGAATTTCTAAAATCATTGGGGGAAGTGGCAACAAAACGATTGGTGTGTAGAATATGTGAGTCTGGCGATATACCATCTGACTTTCGGAAAAGCATCATCCACACAATTCCGAAGACGGCAAGAGCTGACAAGTGCGAGAATTATCGCACTATCAGCTTAACAGCTCATGCATCGAAGCTGCTTACAAGAATAATATACAGAAGAATGGAAAAGAAAATTGAGAATGCGCTAGGTGACGATCAGTTTGGCTTTAGGAAAAGTAAAGGGACGAGAGAGGCAATTCTGACATTATGGCTAATAATGGAAGCAAGGCTAAAGAAAAAAAATCAAGACACTTTCATAGGATTTGTCGACCTGGAAAAAGCGTTCGACAATATAAAATGGTGCAAGCTGTTCGAGATTCTGAAAAAAGTAGGGGTAAGCTATAGGGAGAGACAGGTCATATACAATATGTACAACAACGAAGAGGGAATAATAAGAGTGGACGATCAAGAATGAAGTGCTCGTATTAAGAAGGGTGTAAGACAAGGCTGTAGCCTTTTGCCCCTACTCTTCGATCTGTACATCGAGGAAGTAATGATGGAAATAAAAGAAAGGTTCAGGAGTGGAATTAAAATACAAGGTGAAAGGATATCAATGATACGATTCGCTGATGACATTGCTATCCTGAGTGAAAGTGAAGAAGAATTAAATGATCTGCTGAACGGAATGAAGAGTCTAATGAGTACACAGTATGGTTTGAGAGTAAGACGAAGGTAATGAGAAGTAGTAGAAATGAGAACAGCGAGAAACTTAACATCAGGATTGATGGTCACGAAGTCAATGGAGTTAAGGAATTCTGCTACCTAGGCAGTAAAATAACCAATGACGGACGGAGCAAGGAGGACATCAAAAGCAGACTCGCTATGGCAAAAAAGGCATTTCTGGCCAAGAGAAGTCTACTAATATCAAATACCGGCCTTAATTTGAGGAAGAAATTTCTGAGGATGGACGTCTGGAGTACAGCATTGTATGGTAGTGAAACATGGACTGTGGGAAAACCGTGACAGAAGAGAATCGGAGCATTTGAGATGTGGTGCTATAGACGAATGTTGAAAATTAGGTGGACTGATAAGGTAAGGAATGAGGAGGTTCTACGCAGAATCGGAGAGGAAAGGAATATGTGGAAAACACTGATAAGGAGAAAGGACAGGATGATAGGACATCTGCTAAGACATGAGGGAATGACTTCCATGGTACTAGAGGGAGCTGTAGAGGGCAAAAACTGTAGAGGAAGACAGAGATTGGAATACGTCAAGCAAATAATTGAGGACGTAGGTTGCAAGTGCTACTCTGGGATGGAAGAGGTTAGCACAGGAAAGGAATTCATGGCGGGCCGCATCAAACCAGTCAGTAGACTGATGGAAAAAAAAAAAAAAAAAAGATTATTGTTTCTGGGTTTGGTTTAAGACTGAAATATAATAGCAAAAAGTACAAACATCGTGAGAATTTACTGTTCATATTTTTAATCCTTGTGTATATAATAAACAAAATGAATACACCAGCTCCAATTAGCAATAAATACAGTATCTGTCTATAAGGGGTGATCAAAAAGAAACAAGCTGGAAGCATAATTAAAGAAACCAGTGCCTGTATGTTAGAAGTATTGACCCTGGCTGTTGAGACACTTGTCCCACTGTGACACAAGACGATGAATGGCTGTCTCGTAAAACTCCCGGGGTTCCAATGTTAACCAGTTCCGCACATACAGCTGGACATCATCGCCCAAGGTGAATCATTTGCCCCTATGCTGGCATTTGTCTTTGACCAAAATGGCCCCCTTCTGATTCACTTCCTGCAGCACAAGACAACAGTGAATACCCAGCATTACTCGCAAACGTTGATCACCCTTTGTCAAGCGATCAAATCAAAACGAACAGGCAATCTTACATGTGGGGTCATTCTGCTTCACGGCAATGCGAAGCCTCATACAGCGAACACAGTCGCGGCACTACTGCAGAAATTCAAATGGGATCTTCTCGGCAACCCTCCATACAGTCCGGACCTCTCTTCCTGTAATTACACCATTTTTGGTCCCCTTAAAAAGGTTCTGAGGGGCAAACGATTCACCTCTGACAACGACATCCAGCTGTATAAGTGAAACTGGTTAACATCGCAGCCCTTGGAATTTTGAGATGCCATTTGCCGCCTTGTGTCACAGTGGGACTTGTGTCTCAACAGCCAGGGTCAATACTTCTAACGTACAGGTACCAGTTTCTGTAATTATGCCTCCGGCTCGTTTCTTTTTGAATGCTCCTTATACACAAGCTGCCAAAGAAAATGGAGTTGACAGTAGCATTACTACGAACTGCTAAAGTGAGTCTTTAATAAAACAAGTATTGACCTGTTATTTTGCTTTCACTTTTAGTTTTTCTAACTCCCACAGTGGGAAACAGTTGTGTACAAAAACAGCTCAGATGTAAAGACATGTCTGGTATGATGTTTTGATTTCTATTTCAAATGTTCCATGCCATTATATTTTCCTCCTGACTGGCCCTGTGAAAACACTGTGTGTGGGTGGAAATCTACTAATGGTATTTCAGTTACTGTGTGCGGGTGGAAATCTACTAATGGTATTTCAGTTACTTAGTGCGATATATTTCTACACTGATCATTATCAAATCCAGCTGCTCAAAGCTCTTACCTGAGAGTAGCGACGGGCACAACGCTTCACAGACTCTGTGTTGAGTGGCTGGCGGTGGTATTGCATCCAGTTCTCAACGAGGAAGTTGGCTGGCGATGGATCAGTGCAAACAGGCCCTTGAGTTGCCAGAACCAGCTGGCTTTCGAGAGCTACTTTTTCCTCCCTTGACCATTCACCATCCGCCAGTAAACTGTTCAGGTCTGTTACGAGGCTCTGCAAACAGCCAATGTTCACACAATATTTGGACATACGAAAAATAGGTGCCTAAGCATAAATTGCACAAAACTGCATGTTCACGAAGTTCCACAACTACTATCCTTAATATGACACACTAAAGAATCTATAATATTCACAGCTGTGTTAGAATACTCAGTTTATCTTACAGGTCTTAGGAAATAAACAGTATGGTATTTCTTTCTCTTTCTTCCTTTCTTCTCAACCATATGAAATACTTTTAAACTGGGCATAAGAGCATTGCTATTTATAAGTAAATATTGTTGCACTGAACGAAAATAGCATTCACAAATCAGATACATATGACAAGTTGAGCAAATTACATTTAACAGCGTCACACAAGTGTTAGCAAATGGTGTATGCAGCAAGTGACATCTTGTGGTTAAGCTTCTGCAACTACTTGTGACATGGCTGGTGCATATTATGCATACGCTGCTCCATCACCCCCCCCCCCCCCCCTCTCTCTCTCTATCCCCAGCATCAGACATGCACATGTTTGTTCCTCAGTTTTATTAAATACTTCATTTTTTGACACAGCAAATCTTTGCAGAGATTTTACGTTTTGCTACACAACTCTGTTGAGGCAGGAATGCTTTTCGCATACAGTAAAATCTCGTTTTCACTTGACTGTATTTTACCTTTTCATACTTTTTACACTCGTTTTTGCAGGTCCCAACAGCAGACCTATTCTCTCAATGCAATGCTTTCCTGCCATTAATGATTCCATGTTGCAACTTTTCCCCATTTTAAATTTTCTTTGACACTTCAGAACTTATAACACTTATTTGCAAAATAGATTTTTGCAAAAAAGTGCATTGTATTCCTACTCAAAGTCAGCCCTGGAACAAAGCAGAAAACATAGTCTATGCGCAAAGTTAGTGATCATGTAACATAGCCTCAGCGCGGTAAGCAAGATTTCACTGTCATCGTGTTGGGTCACGACCATCTGTATTATAGGTTTGCAGTGTTTGGAAAGGTAGGAAAGTATTCTGAGTCACTGCCTTAATTATAACAATAATCAAACAATAGTGATTCTAGTAGCAGCCTTCCTTCCACTCATTGCATTGTATTACAACAGTTTTAATTTAATTTCACAGTCATTTATACAAATAAACATCGCTTTTAAAGACTACCGTTTCTCTAATGGACTTTCACAAATCATTGTTACTTCTATGAGAAACATGCTTATCCGTACTATACATGCAGTCTTAGATTTGTGCAACCGGATGTAAGACGTAAATATTTCTGCTTCAGATACTCTGTAACATGATGACAATTTCTGCCCTCTTTCTCACCCCCAAGAAATCCCTGAGCTTTGTGACCTCCTTGTCAGCAAAAAGCTGTACATTTTAGTGCCTACTGTTCTCTGATTATGAAGACCGCCAACTTTACTGTTTTAATCAATATTGTGTTACAAGTTTTACTGACCATAATTTTATAATTATTATCAATAGTAAGTCTCACATTATAACACTAGTATCTTTTTAATGTGGTTTCACGAAAGACTTTTGCTTCCATGCTTTATTTACACCACTCGACATGATCAGAATGGAAAGAGAAACCCACGCGCATTTGTGTGTGTCATCACTCAGCCACTGCCTTTGTGATTATCATGAAAGCAGTGGTCAAATGCTAACACACACAAATGCATGTTCCCTTCTTCTTTCTGATCATCTCCAATGGTGAAAATAAAACACAGAAGCAAAAGTCTTTCGTGAAAGCGCATTAAAAAGATATTCATGTTGTAATATGAGACTTATTATTGATAATCATTGTAAAATTATGGTAAATGAAACTGTTAACACAATATTGGTTAAAACACTTAAGTTGGCACACTCTATAAACAGAGAACAATAGCCACAAAATCTACAGCTTGTTGCTGACAAGGAGGTCACTCGGCTCAAAAATGTCCTGGGCAAGAAAGAGGGTGGAAATTGTCGTCATGTTGTGGAGCATCTTGAGGAGGAATGTTGACGTCTGACATTAGGTTGTATCGACCCAAGGCTGCATCCCTAGTACGGATTGGCATATTTCACTTGGAAGTAACAATGATTCATGAAAGCCCATTATACAGATGGCTGTCTTCAAAAGTGGTGTTTATTTGTATAAATGACTGATTTAAATTAAAGATGCTGTAACAGCACACAATGAGCAGAACAAAGGTTGCTACTAGAGTCGTTACCGTCAGGTTGTTTAAGTTGCTGCAACTGTAAACAGAACACAGTCAACAGCAGATGTTCTGAATCACACCAGCACTGTCATAAAAAGAACTAGGCAAGAAGTCGTCTTGTCGTTAAAAAATATAAAAATGATTACCGTATATTTAATTAAAGATTCTGAAACAAAATGCGTCATACGATTAAACATCGCTAACAGTAGTTAGTAAAACAGAGTGTATGTGTGGACAACAAAAAATTTCCCGGTTAGAAACACACTTTTTCTTGGGTGAAAATACCCTATACTCCTTATGGAAGTACACATTTTCCGTGTTAAGTGACAACATACTTTCCCTCAGAGCTGTAAAATTTATCAATCCCTTGATTGGCGAAGGTTTTATACAACACCACATAACTTTCCGACACTTCAGGAAACAAAGCCAGCAACACACAAGGCATTTTGGAAACGTCTTTGATGTGCCATAACATTTACAATACATATTCTCAAATTAAGGAAGTATAAATACAAATCCCACCAAAAATCGCACTAAAATCGAGATTCTGATGTGCTTCTGTCAGCCAATTATAGTTCATAACCTGTGATCCTGCCAGCCACTGACAGCAGAAACTCAAGAGTATAGGACATGTGATGTAGTCAACCAATAACAACATCATTAAGTAGTGTGAATACACATATAGGAAAAGTTAATGGTTTAACTTAATATACATACAGCATACAGTATAACTACAAGAAAAGCTAAGCTTTCACGTCACAGCTTAAATCGTAGTGGCTGAATATTTCTGACAAGCACAATTATAATTTTCACTGCCGTGCACCAAACATTTCATACGTCACCTGGCTGGATACAACTATGTTCTGCCCAGCACTTTGACTTTTCCATAGAAACATCAATTAAGAGTGAAATTGCTCAAGAACTCACTTTCCCCTCTCTCTCTCAGAATAATTATAATTCTTACCACTGTTGTTGCATAATTTTTAATCTATGAAAGAACTAAAATAAATATGAAAAACTAACCTTGAAACTTGGTCTTTCTTAGTGTGTGTTACCCTCTAAGATATAAGACCAGTCCAAAAAACTTCAGAACATTTGTAATTTCGCACCAATGGTTATTTGGAGTGAAATGCAGTTAGCATACCTGCAAACTCCTGTGTTTACTGTGTAAAAGCTGGAAGTTTCACTGTTGTGTGTCTGTTAGCTATTGTTCAGTGATGTAGTGAGAAGAAAGTTGTATTGCACAGTTCATGAATTTCGAAATGTCAGAGTCAGAAGTGCAATGCATCTGCATTAAATTTTATGTGAAACTCAAGAAAACCTTAACAGACATACACCAAATGATGCAGGAACCCTACAGTGATGAGTGCTTAAGCCTTAATTGGTGTTATGAATGGTTCACACGGTTTAAAAATGTCCAGACAGAAGTTATAGATGACCCTCATTCAGGATGCCCTTCAGCGTCTACCAATGATGCTCAGGTCAGGGATGTTAATGAAATTGTGCGTGCAATTGAATACTGACTGTCAGAGAAATTGCAGAAGAATGTAACATTTCAGTGGGTTACGTCATGAAATCCTGACACAGCATCTCGGAATGCATCATATTGCTGCCAAGTTCGTCGCACACTCAAGTCAAGACCAGACAGATATTCGTCTCGCAATCTGTGCATGGCTTTCGGACTGCGCAAATGAGAACGAGATGCTCCTTAAGAGAATTATAACTGGTGATGAGATGTGGGTCTATAGTTATAATGTTGAGACCAAGGTTCAGTCTCCACAATGGATTTGGAAAGGTTCTGCAAGTCCAAAAAAACCTCATCAGGTCAGGTCAAATGTCAAAGCCATGCTGATAATTTTCTTTGACTTTGAAGGATTAGTTCATAATGAATTTGTGGCACAGGGACAAACTGTTAATCGATGGTACTATTGGGACGTGTTGCGATGCCTGCGTGAAAGTGTGACAAGGAAATGGCCTGAAATGTGCTGAGACAATTCATGGCTCCCACAGGTGGTCCGTGACTATTGCACAAAAAGTAAAATCACTGTGTTGTCTCATCTCCGTACTCTCCAGACCTGACACCTGCAAACCTTTTTTTATTTCCAAAGTTGAAAACCCATCGAATGGACGAAGATTTGCAACGACACACAAGATAAAAGAAAATTTGCCGACAGCACTCTGTGTGATCCAACAAAAGGTGTACTGAGACTGCTTCTGGAAGTGGAAATGGCATTGGGAGTGGTGTATTACTTGCGGAGGGGAGTGTTTCAAAAGAGACCATGCAATAGAAGGTAAGCAAGGAAAAATTTTATGGATGAAGTTCCAGAATTTGAACAGGCCTCGTACATCAGACGCAAACGTGCCAGTAAAATTTTAAATAATGGCATACATGGCTGGTCTTCTGTGACTGAAATTTTTCTATGTGGTTGGTCCTCAGTGTTAAGTTTTGAATGACAGTTCAATGCTTTTGTGATTTAAGAACGCCACTGCACATTCTCCTACATAACATAATTCATCTTGTGTAGAAGGAATTTATTTTGAAAGTAATACTTCTCAAATCGTCATTCACAATATTTTCCTGAGGTGTGTTAAAAATGCAAAAAGTAGTGCTGTCATGGTCATCAAAATAAGGCCCATGAGAAAGACGCATTGAAAGCATTTTGTTGTTAGAAAGTTATGCACAGTGTTTGACACATTTTGCTGTCAGCAAACACCTGTGTGTGCACTGTGTTTTGTTGTTGCAAATGGTGCACTTTTTTGCAATTTAAGTTTTATTTTGTTGTTTCTCTCTTGTCTAGGTTTTATTGCAGTAGTATCATTCTGCGGTAGCGTGCTAAAGCAAAATTCTTTACAATAGTAATCAGTTCCTACCAGTCAAAACTACAAAAATTTAACTGCAAACAAAAACAATGAAAAATTCCCAGAATTCTAAAAAATTCCTGGATGGAAAAGTTCCTGTGTTTTTCCCAGCTATCCCGGGGTGTATACACCCTGTAAAACTTAATATTCTACCTTTTCCATATGCTGACTACTTCTTTGAACACAACAAGGGGACTGTAATTCTATGATTCCAAAAAAAAGCACACCAGCACAAATGTAAAAGTCAGGTTGTGTAGTAACTTGATCATTGCCTATGAGTGAAGATTAGAAAAGATAGGAACTGTAGTTCTGTGGAAGGAAAAATGAACATTCTACAACACGTAGACTTGCATTTCGATTGCAAGTTCAATTAGAGAAGGACCTAGGACTTTCTGCTTCCGCCATTAATATAACTGTGAAAAATCAGCCCAACATTGACGCCAATGCAAGACAGTCCGGTTCCATGGCAAAACGTGTAAATACATTCAATCATCAGCATGTGCTCATTTGGATAAACTCATTGCAGAATGATTTGTTAGCACAAGAGCACTAGAGACTCTACTTGAGTGCAACACACTGAGTGAAAAGGCACTTAATTTCGCTGCACAGATGGGAATCACCAACCTCACAGCATCGAATGGTTGGACTGATTGATTTAAAACTCGTCATAACATTATTTACAACCAACTGTGTGATGAAACTCAAGTGTTGGTAGTGGAACTGTGGGCCAATGGAAAAAAGAACAGCAAAATATCTTTAAAGATTATCTCACAAAAAATATATTTTAACGTTTTGATATAAAAAATATTTTTAATGTTCATGAAATTGATCTTTTTTATAACATATAACCAAGTTAGACTATGATTTAAAAGTAAGAAATACCACGGTGGGAAACTGAGTAAGCAGAGGATAGCCATTTTACTTATTCTCGATGCTAATGGGTCTGAAAAATTACCTCCTTTGGTGATGCGTAAATTTAAAAACCAAAAGTATTAGTTAGAAAAATGCACGTCCAGAAGACTGTACTTATGCACAATAATGGCATGGACCCAAAATCTACAACCATATCACTTTTGGACGCCCTGCATTATATAGCCACAGCATAGATGGCTGAGACTCCTTTAACTACTTGTAACTTTTTCATGATAGCAGGATTTAAGTTCACAGAAAACACACAGGAAACACTGAAGGACTATTTGTCTGAGGCTATGTTTCAAGAGTATGTCGGTGTTGATTCTGTCATCAGTTCAGAAGTTTCAAAAATAGATAGCATAATTGCCAAGATTTTGAAGAAGGGAAGAGACAGGTGATGAAGATGATGACCAAGAACCATTTGTGCCAAGCAGTAGTGCATCAGGTGGAGATAATGCATTTGATGCTTTGTATATGGAAGAGAGGTAAGAGAAGCTAATTGCTGTTGAAAAAAAAGCAAAAACAATTAATTATTTCTTTTTTTTTAAATAGGCAAAATTTAAATTGTTTTAATTTCATATTTTGAACAATAAAAAGAGAATGACAGAGTAATTTATTCATTTTCATTTGATAAGTTTCCTATGATTTCCTCTACTTTACACTTTCCTGCATTTTACACTTGTTTTGGGTCAGTCCACTGAACAGTGTAAAAAGAGGGTTTAACTGTTCTTCACACTTTCCTGAATTTTACACGTTTTGAGCCAATCCACTAAACAGTGTATAAAGGGGGTTTAATTGTAATAGCCTTTTCATGTTGTATGTAGTTGTTCTTGCTCATAATTTCTAATCATACTGCACTGCTTTGACTTACAATACTACATGTATCTCTTCTAAACTGATGTGAACATAATGATTATGGATTGAAACTGGTTTAACAATTAATTTAAAAAAATTGTGGTGAAAAAGTAGTGCAATTACTACAATTTCAAGAATCTGGTTTACTGTGTCTTCGCAGTAAAAATTTCACACTCCATTATGATATATCTGTTTAACTGATAAAATTCTCGGCTATAAAGATTCCAAAAGAGGAGAATTTGAAATTTCTGGGGAGAATGCACCATTCATAATGATTTAACTAGAGATAAAATAACTGTGTATGAGTGTGCGGTGTTTGGAGGAGGGAGGTGGGCGGAATGGACAACCACACACTATTTTCTATTCACAATTTAACACTACTGCACATAGTAATCTGAGACACAGTCATTAAAAAGGAGGAGGAGGAGGAGGAGGAGGAAGAAGAAGAAGAAGGCTAAAGATTGGGAAATCAAACCATGTTCTGATTAGTGGGAGACAGACATACAGCCAAAGCTAGCATATCTACAAGATTTATGAACATAAGTTCTAGTAACTGGCAAAGGGGCTGTATATTTAAAAGACAGACGTACAGACAGACAGGGAGAAAGAAGGCAGCACGGAAGGCTTGGCATAAATGTGGGGTCAACGTCAACATATGTGGAAAACTAGTTCAGTTGGACAAGACCGGGAAAGACCCAGTCATGACTTTGTTGAAAGAGCTATCCTGGCACTGGGCTCAAGTGATTTAAGGTACCTATGGATAATCTTAATCATAATAAATGGAAGCAAATTTTGATCCAAAGTTAATGAACGATTTAATAGATTTTTCTCACAGTTTTGAACATTTAAGGAATGATGGAAACAACTGGTCTGCCAATGACAACTGAAAAACTTCTGAAACCAAGACCACTGTACATTATTTTCCCTAATGAGCAGCAGAATGGTTTTAATGAGGTTGCAAATTCATGTGTTTACATGTTTCTTCCTGTAACTGTATCAACTGTGGATTGTCAATCTTTTAAGGATTTTAATAGGTGGTTTCTGCCATTTACAGAATAAATACACAAATAAACTAAAAATAGCAATCATAATCAAACTTTAAATAAAGATTGAGGAATAAAATAGCACGACATGCAGGATCACTCGAGGAATGCTTGTTCCCAAGCAAATACACACACATTTTCTTAAACTTTGGGACCATTAATAGCAAAAAAGGTATTTCATCATGATGAGATTAGTTATGAAGTGGAAACCCAAATACTCAGGAAAATATATACCGCCTTTCACTTCATCCCACAAGCAATAGAGTTAACCAAGTCTGGAAGAAAACAGTTAAGGAAACTATAGCTGTATGCTGGATATATGTAAGTGATCTTTCTCAAGCTGCTCGTTATGCTCTTACCTGATTCGAAGGGCGAAGCAGCACATGATGAGTATTGCACACAAAATTTGGCCCAGGCACTGCATGCCGGTAATCTCGAATTTCAGCAATAATACATCCATTATAAAAGAGATCAGAGTGAGTGGTTTCAAGCAAATCCACCAGATGCACAGGTAGTTCCTCATTGTCAATGAAAGTAAGCAGCTCATCTGCATGGTACGGCCATCGTGAAGTCTCCACAACACTCTCTGTGGCAGGAGGCATGTTGTTTGCACTGCTTGGCCCTGCACTTGTACTTGGACTGCTGCTTGTTGCAGTTGCTACAACATGAATAATGACTTCCCATAAAAAATGCAGCACCAAGTCTACCGAGCAAATAATAATGTACTATGGGAAAAGTATAAATGTAACAAGAATTTATTTTACTCAGACCACTCATTACTCAAACATAGTGAAGTACTGAAACAGAATTTATTATGTTTGAAAGAAATATTTTTTTCTGAAATTGATTGCCACACATGAGTGAGCTATCTTTCTACTATCCTTAAACTATGGAAGTATGTTATCTTTCAAAAGTGCATATAACAGATGGCTGACCTCTGACTAACAGGATCTCTGTTACAAATAACAATTAAAAATAAAATGGCATAATTATGTCTTAAAACCAACAAATGTATCAATACGTAATTGATATTTTCAAATTTCAGCCTCCTGCAGAGAGAAACTTCAAACGTATCACTTAAGTTTGTTGGCTTGTGCCACTTTCGTTCACTGTCAACCAGCTGTTACTTGGTGGGGTCACAAAATGATACACATCCTTGTTCTAAAATGTAGAGAACGGAACACTGCAGTTTAACATCACATTAATATTGTGACATCATAGACAGACAGTTGCACAGGTAGGGCAAGGACAGTAGATTTACCAGCTTACGTTTTCTCAACGAAGCCGTCCTAGAATTTGCTTGAAACGATGTGCCGAGACCACACAAATCATAATCAGAATGGACTGACTTGAATATGTTATTTGATCTAATCATTGGGAGACAAATCAATGTAATTTTATGTACACTTACGTGAAGTTTTTAATGTCCACAACAACACTTAGTACAAGGACAATGTGACGCACCATGCATCATGCAAGAACACATGGATAACTTACACATCAAATGTCACCAGTCAAAGACTGGAATTTAGAATGACAGAGTCTCGCTACTGCTCTTCTTTCTTCATAAAAATCAGCAGTAACTGATAAACAAATCCACAATTCCTACAGGAAATGCATAAGGTGCTTGTGAAATATAACACAAACTTTCTAACAATATCATGTCTGCAGAATGATCTGTTACTGCAAAATAAAGGTTAATTAGACACTGAGCACTTGCACAGATGGAGAAGGGTAGAGAAACAAATCCACTGTGGGCTTACCAAGGTAATTAATCTAGAATTTGCATTAGGTAATTTGAGAAATTACTGTAAAACTAAATCAGGATGCCTGGAGGGAAGACAACTTTGAATTGGGCTTGTCCTCCAAGAGAGTCTACTGTTTTTAGTCACTTGCCCACAAGTCTAACCAAAATTAAAATGTATCAAACGTGTTTGTATATACAATATGAGGTGCTACACAAGGAAACAAACCTTAAGTTCACAACGCCACAAAAGAAATGGGTAAATGCCAACCTGAAATGAGCCTGTTCACCTTTGAATTGTGAATTAAGAACAAAATTAAAGCACATTTCATTTATTACCAGTGATCACTTTTTCATCATGCTGTAAAACATTTTGGATGCCATGTGGATGACAACCCCACATACTTGACACTTTACAAGAATGATATAAATTTTGTTTTCACTCTCTTAAAAGCTATAGCAACTGCTTCACATCTAATTTTAATAGTCTCAATAACTGCCCTCTGTGAGACCAGGGTCAGAAACAATGACAGGTTTCATCTTAAAATATCAGCAAATTTTACATTTAACAGTATAGACATCACACCAAACAGATACAAGATTTTACTCATAATTAAATATTTTAAATGAACACGGTTTCTTTTAAAGATCAATCAAAATATAAAACTGCTCACATGTCACATTTGTAGAACACGTGAGGTCTTCTGCTGACTGAAAGTTCTCTTCCACTGTTTGTTTTAATTTTCGTAGCACTTCTTACAACTTGTCCTCTTTTATTCCTATTGTAATAAACAACTGAACATGTTTTGTTTTGTTTGTTTCTCCTGTATTTGTAAACTGTGTTACACTTCCACATGTGTATTTGGTTCATTTTGCAACTGCATATACCAAGATGCTACCTGAGTCTTACACATTGAACTAACTGATAAAAAAAGCCTTTTCTTCTTGTTATGTGTATGTGTTTGTATGTATTACATGACATGTTTTGAACCCATTTAGCAATAACACTTCATGTCTAGTAATCACTGGGTGACAAGTTTTACGTGATGTAAATAAAATGGAATACCAGGTACAATATCAAGAATTACAAATTTCAAAGGTGTTGAAAACATATAACCTTAAGTACCAGGGAGCTTGGGATACTGTCACAGGCCAAAGAATTATACCAATGCATAATGACAACATGAACACTGCAGTAGTACAGGCATATGATTATCAGCAGGTCTATTGAGGAGAAGCCACTGCTACACACTAAAAATTGTGAATCTTCAGCTATCATGTTGACCAAACTACTTTACGAACAGAAAAACAAGCATACATTACCCTATTCTAAGCAGCAATGGTAAAATATAAATTGACAAGTGTGTGTGTGTGTGTGTGTGTGTGTGTGTGTGTGTGTGTGTGTGTGTGTGTGTGTGTGAGTTTTGTTCTGGAAATAGAGAATCTCAATGATTTTTCCCTGATACCAATATTGATACTGGCAATGGCAAGATATTTGTCCAGGGAATTCCAAGAGTTATCAAAATCTCTACAGTAGTTCCTCAGACTAGTTCGGACATACAAAAAGAAGCTAGCAGGGGACTTTAGTTTATGTCCGTAGAGAGAAAAGAGTTAATAAAACATTTTTTATCTACTTAAAAAACATGACTACAACTTACATTTTATATTTGCATGCAGTTACGTTCACCTATTATGTTTTTGACAGATGGTGCTATGTATGTTCAAATGGCAAAAAACATTTTCCATGTGATATAATTACAATTTAAAAGTTTAAAAGTTTAAAAGTTTTGCTTTACTTCTACTGTGAAATTTGCCAAATTTGAAGATTGTAGGTCAACGGGAAGTGCTCTGTAGGTTTTCATGAGCGGATTTATGAGTATCAAGATATATGAAATAAATGACCAAATATTTTGATTGCCTTGACTTAGAAGCTTAAATTTTTTACACTACCCAGGGACTGTAGTGATTAAAACATGACATAAATTTCAACTTGACACACCACCCTGTTCCTAAGAAAAAGGTGTCTTAAAAGACAGATAAAAAAGACAAAAAATATTTTTTTCAGGTGATATAACTAAAAATTAACAATTTTCGAATTTTTCCCTTTACTTGTGCGGTGAAACCTTGTGTCTTGCTCCTTGCCAAATTTCGTAACTGTAGGTAAACAGGAAGTACTGTGTAAGTTTTGATGAGTTTTTGAGTATCAAAATATGTGATTTAAATGGCCATATCTTCCAATTGCATTGGCTTAGAAGCTCACAATTTTTATGCTGTCAGGGACCATAGACCTTAGTATGTGAGATAAATGTGAAATTGATACATGATACAGTTCCAGAGAAAAAAGTGTCTTAACAGACAGACGAACACACAGACAGATAAAAAGCAAAGAAAAAAATATTTTTTCATGTTACAGGTCTACAAACAACCAATTTTCGGGTTTTTGTCCTTTACTTGTGCTGTGAAATATTGCTTCTTGCTAAATTTCATGATTCTAGGTCAACGGGAAGCACCTTATAGGTTATGTATGATGAGTGAGTTTTCAAGCATTAATGGATGTGTCTTTTAACAGTAGTGACTTACAAGTTTAAAACTTTTTACACTTCCATGGAACCACAGACCATAATATGTGACATAATTTGAACATGACAGTCTACCCATCCTGAGAAAAAGGATTCTCAGACAGACCGCGGAGCAATCCTATGAGGGTTCTGTTTTTACAGACAGGTACAGAACCATAAAAAGTATATTGCAAGTGACATGGCTACATATATTTCACAGTTAGAAAACTTGGAGGAATCAAGGAGAAAATATTTTTAACTCTACAGTGATCACAAAATTGTTAATGTCTTACCAATGAGCTCCAACCATTTTCTGACAGTGAGGGAATCAACACATACTGATCAACAAACACTATAGAATTTGAGCTCAAGATTGTTCAAGGAAGAAAAATTTGTAAATCCCCAGAAATATATGAAGAGGGAAGTGTTCCTGGCAGGTAAACAACAATAACCCTCATCCTGAAGATAAAAATTCGAGGAAACCAGCTAAATGCTTTAAATGTAATAAACCTGGCCATAGGGCAAATGAATACATAAGTGTTTGCTCCAAATGTAATAAAGTCTGGTCATTAAGCAAAAGACTGCAGAAACCCTATGTCAAAGGATGAAGGTCAGAATCAGAGTAAATCGAGAGGGGATACCCTGATAAGAAAATTCTCTCGTCAGTAGCAGGCAATCATGTAGATGAATATGTGTGGTTTTTAGATTCTGGTGCTACTGATCACACATGTAATCTAACTGAAGTTTAGAAGTTGCAGTCCACTTGAGAGTGAAGTCTCCATTAGTAATGGTGATGGTAGCTTCATTCCATCACAAGGAAAAGGTGACAAACATTGCAGCCCTTGATGGAGAAAGATGAAGTGAGAAAAATCTGTAAAATGTTTTCTACGTGCCAGGGATTCAGTTCAGTTTATTCTCACTTGGGGCAGCTCTTAACAAGGGAATAGCATTTAAATCTGGTACGACAATATGCAGACTCTTCACAGGAGAAAATGTTGCATAAGGAGTTTGTGAAGAAAAGTTGTGTAGCATGAAGTTTAAGATTTCACTGAGTGAAAACTACATTATTCATACAAATATGGCTACTAAGATAGATTTAAAACCTGGCACAAAAGACCTGCACACCAAAACTTTCCCCAGTTTTGAAGAATCAACAAAAAAAACCTGGCACAAAAGACCTGCACACCAAAACTTTCCCCAGTTTTGAAGAATCAACAAAAAAATTTAGACAGACAAAAGCTTATGCGAGAATAAATAGTGGGAAAAATTAACAAGTTATCTTTCTAAAAAAGTGATTCAAAGGCAGCAAAAACAGATGAGTTGATTCACAGTAATTTAAAAAAAATGTGGTCCAAATTGGTGGTTCTTGGTAATTTCTTTAGTTAAAAGTGACTATTTGCACTGCCAAATTAAGTAGCTTTAAAAAACAAGTAAGAAGTGGCCACACACCTTGAATATTTCATAAAAACCAGTTATATGCACGTTGAGCATGGAATGATCAGAACTGACAATGGAATACAATTGATTAATCAAGAGGCACACAAAATAAGACAGAACCATGGGATAATGCATCAAAACTCAGTAGCCTACAGTCCCCAATAGAATAGTGCAGCTGAACAAGGACAGAACTTTGGTGGAGACAGAAAGGACAATGCTTTACACAAGCAGGCAGGCTGCCAATATGATTATAAGCTGAAGCCATAAACAAGGTAGCTTATATTTTGAATAGAACTTGTCAAGAAGTGGTGACGGAAAAACATCTTACAAGTTATGGATTGGATTGGACTGGACTATGATGTGGCCAGACTCAGGATATTTGGAGAGATGGTTGAGATGGGAAAAATGGGATTCCAAAGCTGAAAAAGGTCTCTTAGCTGGATATGAGACAGATGTAAAAGGATATTGTATCTGGTTTCCTCATAAAGTTCAAATACAATACAGCGTGATGTTTTGATGGGCAAATTATACATGGGTTGTCAATCTGAGAAAACTGTCGAGAAAGGTGATGAAAAAATCCTAATATCTAACACCATTGAGGATGAAAAGCCTACTCAAGAGGAGACCCTGAATCAGACAGAAGATGAGGCAATGAAATCACCTGAAGACAAACTTTACTCTGAAATCAATGTTACAAAACAGACGTCAATGAAGTCTCCACAGAATCAGTGACTCAAATAGGAAGAAGCTTACAACATAACGGAGAAATCTGAAAGAAACCATTACTCTAATCTCTGTGTGTCTGACGCACTGTTATCAACCTGTCTCACACTAAGATGCAATAGATAGTGACAAATGAGAAAAATGGAAGCAGGCCGTGCAAGAAGTAATACATGTACTTATTCTTGATGAAATTTGCATCCCGACTGAAACCCCAGAAAACAAAGAAATACTCGACAACAGGTTGGATGCAAAGTGAAGAAAGAAACAGAACTGAGGATAGATTTAAAGCTCGACTCATTGCTAGCGGATATTGACAGAGGTGTGGAACTGACCACAATGAAATCTACAATCCAGTGGCAAGATTTGACTGCAAAAGAAAAGGTTATCCATCACAGCACCCAAAGCCTTCAACATCAGGCAGTCGGATGTTAAAACTGCATTGTTACATGGTGAAACTGATACCGAGCAAAGGGCTTTGAGGATGGTACCAAAAGGGTATAAAAGCTGACGAATAGTATTTATTGAGTCAAACAAGCATCTAGATTATGGAATCAATTATTCACCAGTGAGCTAAATAAATTTGGCCTAATAGAAACAAGGCAGAGCCATGCATTTTTGTAAATGACAAGGGTAGACTCTTGACCATCCTAGCTCTTCATACTGATGATGGTCTGGTTGTATCAAGAGTCTAGAGAAGTAATTAATATGTTGTTCAATAATTTGGAGCAGGAATCTGCTATAACTAAGAGCAACGCTAGTCATTATCTAGGTTTGCAAACAGAGCAGTTTCGAGGTGGCTCTACTTTCTTCAATCAAGAGGCATACCAGAGGGTGTGCTGAAACAGTACAACATGGAGAACAGCAATGTTGTGGCACTACCTGCTTATCATGGACAAGTGTACTCTGAGCTGGGTCTCAATGCTCTATACCATCAATCTACTGGAAGCTAGCACTATCAACCAGTGGCAACTAGACCTGAAATCACTTTTGCAATACACAATCCTAGTCATCACCTCAAAAAATCAGAAATGCTTGAATGCTGTGAAGAAAATCTTCAAAACACCATAGGAAGCAATCTCTTCTGGCTTATATTATCCAAGAAGTGAGGACACTCGTTTGACTGTTTTAAGCGACTCACTCAGACTAACCTCTCCCCATGAACCATCGACCTTCCCGTTGGTGGGGAGGCTTGTGTGCCTCAACGATACAGATAGCCGTACCATAGGTGCAACCACAACGAAGGGGTATCTGTTCAGAGGCCAGACAAACATGTGGTTCCTGAAGAGGGGCATCAGGCTCTTCAGTAGTTGCAGGGGCAACAGTCTGGATGATTGACTGATCTGGCCTTGTAACAGTAACCAAAACGGCCTTGCTGTTTTGGTACTGCAAACGGCTGAAAGCAAGGGGAAACTACAGCCGTAATTTTTCCCAAGGGCATGCAGCTTTACTATATGGTTAAATGATGATGGCATCCTCTTGGGTAAAATATTCCGGAGGTAAAATAGTCCCCCATTAGGATCTCCGGGCGGGAACTACTCAAGAGGACGTCGTTATCAGGAGAAAGAAAACTGGCATTCTACGGATCGGAGCGTAGAATGTCAGATCCCTTAATCGGGCAGGTAGGTTAGAAAATTTAAAAAGGGAAATGGATAGGTTAAAGTTAGATATAGTGGGAATTAGTAAAGTTCGGTGGCAGGAGGAACAAGACTTCCGCTCAGGTGAATACAGGGTTATAAATACAAAATCAAATAGGGGTAATGCAGGAGTAGGTTTAATAATGAATAAATAAATAGGAGAGCGGGTAAGCTATTACAAACAGCATAGTGAACGTATTATAGTGGCCAAGATAGACACGAAGCCCACGCCCACTACAGTAGTACAAGTTTATATGCCAACTAGCTCTGCAGATGATGAAGAAATTGAACAAATGTCTGATGAGATAAAAGAAATTATTCAGGTAGTGAAGGGAGACGAAAATTTAATAGTCATGGGTGACTGGAATTCGACAGTAGGAAAAGGGAGAGAAGGAAACATAGTAGGGGAATATGGATTGAGGCTAAGAAATGAAAGAGGAAGCCGTCTGTTAGAATTTTGCACAGAGCATAACTTAATCATAGCTAACACTTGGTTCAAGAATCATAAAAGAAGGTTGTATACATGGAAGAATCCTGGAGATACTAGAAGGTATCAGATAGATTATATAATGGTAAGGCAGAGATTTAGGAACCAGGTTTCAAATTGTAGGACATTTCCAGGGGCAGATGTGGACTCCGACCACAATCTATTGGTTATGAACTGTAGATTAAAACTGAAGAAACTGCAAAAAGGTAGGAATTTAAGGAGGTGGGACCTGGATAAACTGACTAAACAAGAGGTTGTACAGAGTTTCAGGGAGAGCATGGTAGCTCTGAGGGATGAAGTAGTGAAGGCAGCAGAAGATCAAGTAGGTAAAAAGATGAGGGCTAGTAGAAATCCTTGGGTAACAGAAGAAATATTGAATTTAATTGATGAAAGGAGAAAATATAAAAACGCAGTAAATGAAGCAGGCAAAAAGGAATACAAACGTCTCAAAAATGAGATCGACAGGAAGTGCAAAATGGCTAAGCAGGCATGGCTAGAAGACAAATGTAAGGATGTAAAGGCTTATCTCACTAGGGGTAAGATAGATACAGCCTACAGGAAAATTAAAGAGACCTTTGGAGAAAAGAGAGCCACTTGTATGAATATCAAGAGCTCAGATGGAAACCCAGTGCTAAGCAAAGAGGGGAAAGCAGAAAGATGGAAGGAGTATATAGAGGGTCTATACAAGGGTGATGTACTTGAGGACAATATTATGGAAAGGGAAGAGGATGTAGATGAAGATGAAATGGGAGATACAATACTGCATGAAGAGTTTGACCTGAGTTGAAACAAGGCCCCGGGAGTAGACAACATTCCATTAGAACTACTGACCGTCTTGGGAGAGCCAGTCCTGACAAAACTCTACCATCTGGTGAGCAAGATGTTCGAGACAGGCGAAATACCCTCAGACTTCAAGAAGAATATAATAATTCCAATCCCAAAGAAAGCAGGTGTTGACAGATGTGAAAATTACCAAACTATCAGTTTAATAAGTCACGGCTGCAAAATACTAACACGCATTGTTTACAGACAAATGGAAAAACTGGTAGAAGCCGACCTCAGGGAAGATCAATTTGGATTCCGTAGAAATGTTGGAACACATGAGGCAATACTGACCTTACGACTTATCTTAGAAGAAAGATTAAGGAAAGGCAGACCTACGTTTCTAGCATTTGTAGACTTAAGAGAAAGCTTTTGACAATGTTGACTGGAATACTCTCTTTCAAATTCTAAAGGTGGCAGGGGTAAAATACAGGGAGCGAAAGGCTATTTACAATTTGTACAGAAACCAGATGGCAGTTATAAGAATAGAGTGGCATGAAAGGGAAGCAGTGGTTGGGAAGGGAGTGAGATAGGGTTGTAGCCTCTCCCCGATGTTATTCAATCTGTATATTGAGCAAGCAGTAAAGGAAACAAAAGAAAAATTTCGAGTAGGTATTAAAATCCAGGGAGAAGAAATAAAAACTTTGAGGTTCGCCGATGACATTGTAATTCTGTCAGAGACAGCAAAGGACTTGGAAGAGCAGTTGAATGGAATGGACAGTGTCTTGAAAGGAGGATATAAGATGAACATCAACAAATGCAAAACAAGGATAAAGGAATGTAGTCGAATTAAGTCGGGTGATGCTGAGGGAATTAGATTAGGAAATGAGACACAAAGTAGTAAAGGAGTTTAGCTATTTGGGGAGCAAAATAACTGATGATGATCGAAGTAGAGAGAGGATATAAAATGTAGACTGGCATTGGCAAGGAAAGCGTTTCTGAAGAAGAGAAATTAGTTAACATCGAGTATAGATTTAAGTGTCAGGAAGTCGTTTTTGAAAGTATTTGTATGGAGTGTAGCCATGTATGGAAGTGAAACTTGGACAATAAATAGTTTGGACAAGAAGAGAATAGAAGCTTTCGAAATGTGGTGCTACAGAAGAATGTTAAAGATTAGGTGGGTAGATCACGTAACTAATGAGGAGGTATTTAATAGGATTGGGGAGAAGAGAAGTTTGTGGCACAACTTGACTAGAAGAAGGGATCGGTTGGTAGGACATGTCCTGAGGCATCAAGGGATCACCAATTTAGTATTGGAGGGCAGCGTGGAGGGTAAAAATCGTAGAGGGAGATCAAGAGATGAATACACTAAGCAGATTCCGAAGGATGTAGGTTGCACTAGGTACTGGGAGATGATGAAGCTTGCACAGGATAGATTAGCATGGAGAGCTGCATCAAACCAGTCTCAGGACTGAAGACCACAACAACAACAACAGATTAGCATGGAGAGCTGCATCAAACCACTCTCAGGACTGAAGACCACAACAACAACAACAACAACAACAACAACAACATCTTTGACGCAGTAAACCTAGGGAATCTCATACAATTCTTTTCTCTTCCCACCACTTTAATCAGAGCATACTTGTTCATTATTTTAGCCCGTATTTCCATAAAGTAGTTAAATTTAAGTTGTTGATTCGGAAACTTTGCACTAGTAGCCTATACGTATTTAGTTTACAAAGAGCAGCATACAAGCCCGATTTTTTGTAAACTTGTTTTCTTGTTTATCAATAATTTAAATGAATTATTCTTATTAAAGTATTATAGTAATCATTAGTGAAAAGTGCCTGACTTGCCATCGAATCATTAGGTCTGGGCTTTCGTGTGATGGGTGTCGTAGTTTTTTCATGTGGGTGACCGTAGTGGTGTGGGAACATGGGAAGTAAATGAGGCTCTTCAGTGGGTTTGTAGCATATTTAGTAGAGACATAAAAATAGTGGACCAGGAAGAGGGCATTTCTGCTCTTCAGGCTGAATTAGACAAGGCTAAGAAAGATTTGGACAGGTTAGAGGGTACAAGGTAAAAATATGTGGGAAGTGGCAATTCGGATGTACGTGCTTAGAACTACATCTGACAGCTTTGTGATGAATGTGAAAAATAAGTTTGACCTGTTGCTTCAGTTAGAAACCTATGAGTGGTAAGCAGATGCAGATGTAGGCAGGGCACAATGAAATTTCAGCAGCAGATTGAAAAGTAAGAATGTAGGGAAATCAGTAAAGAACCGAGCGAGGTGGCGCAGTGGTTAGACACTGGACTCGCATTCGGGAGGACGACGGTTCAATCCCGCGTCCGGCCATCCTGATTTAGGTTTTCCGTGATTTCCCTAAATCGCTCCAGGCAAATGCCGGGATGGTTCCTTTCAAAGGGCACGGCCAACTTCCTTCCCCGTCCTTCCATAATCCGATGAGACCGATGACCTCGCTGTCTGGTCTCCTTCCCCGAAACAACCAACCAACCATCAGTAAAGAGAATACAGTTTTATTGTTAGGTATTACTCATGCCAGAGGCGTCGATACATTCTGACTTCTGCCCAAACTCAGTGTAGTAATGTGTTTATTGTAAATAAGTGTTATAAAATGATCATTTTGTTTACTGCGTATTACATCATAAATGGAAATATGTTTAAACATTTTTTGACTCATTCCACATAGGGTCTGTGGAAGGTAAATTAGAATTTTTTTTTTTCATTGTAAAGATCTGTATTGTGTATTCTTTTTCTTCTGACATGTTCTACATCCTGGAGGATCTCCTCACTACGGATCAATCGGAACAAAAAGTACATCTGATCTGGTCTGCTCTGTGCTTTTTGTGTAAATTTTCTCAGACAAACAAGACAATGCACTGGATTAAAATGGCAGTATCACCGCAGAGATTCAAATTCAAATGGTCACCACTTACGTAACATGCGGGATCAAAGGCCAATTCAAAAATAAGTGTTGTTATTATCAATACAACAAACAACTTATTATATTGAATTCCATCTAGATAGGTGCAAATGTCCAGAAGTCTTATTTACCCATATTTTGACTTACTTCCACATTTGCAAAAACATTTCTGCCAAAGAGGTAACATATGAAGCACACATCTCAAGCAGCAATAATCGTACTCAGTGCTATCTACAAAGATTGTTCATGTGTGTCACAACAAATCTATAATGCAACAATGGTATCTCACATCTATCATTACAACACGCAACAACGATTAAGTTTAGTGACCTTCTGTTAACAATTCATATGTTTGCCATTAAGACTTGACAATTCACCTGTACATATCTTGCTCATAAAATTGGTACACACACAATGATGTTTTATCACCCAAACAGATAAATGTTATCCTTAAAATGATAAATTAAGCTTATAACAGTTAGGGTCCAAGTGAAGCCCCTTAAAACAGAAGTATAATTACCACAAAATCTCATTCTTTGTATTTGTGCCAAGATATCACGAAATATAATACAAATACAAAGAACGTCATTGCTGAGCGGCTGTTTACTACTTTCATTTACATAACAACTGTTCTGTACAATAACAATGGATGGGGCATTTCATAAGCACCAATAATCTAGTAAAACATAGCATAAAAAAAAAAACACAAATTTACATCTCACCTGCAGTTTTAGGATGAATTCGGAGAGCAACAGAATATCCCTTATTGCCAGGATAGAGATTAATGATAAGCGTATTAAGCTGTTCCTTTGCAACAAGTTTTTCCAGTAGAAAGGAGCAGGATTTGAGGTGCTGGAAGATGAGAACACAGAATCAAGTTCACAAAAGTGACTTCACCAGAATGTTTACACATACTAATATACTATTCTAGAGATCAGGCAACCACAGCCAAAATTCCACATGGTGAATAAAATCTTCCACAATGGCTGTTAAAACCCAATCCAGAAGCTATACACCACACTAACATACAGGTATTATTTAGCTGTTCAGCAATACACTGAGCTTTGCAGCTTAGTACACTGCATGCATGTGTGTGCCCCCCCCCCCCACCTACCCCCCACCTACCCCCCCCCCCCCCCACACACACACACACACACACACACACACACACACACACACACACAGAGAGAGAGAGAGAGAGAGAGAGAGAGAGAGAGAGAGAGAGAGAGAGACCACACTGCAGAGCAACTAGAAAGTCCACAGTGGCAGATCCAAAGCTCGAAAATTATGCTGGTGGAGGAATAAGGCTATATTTTTAATGCCTCATATTCTGTTTCATGAAGAAATTACTATGATTTTTAATAATAATAAAGAAAGAACACAACTAATAGTAACTGTGTTGATAACATCAATGTGCCTCTGAAATGTGCACTGATAATATGAATCAAAGCAATAGCTATAAATCTGAAGTAAATAGGAGGTAGTTGGAAGAACAGTCTGACATATGGTTGTGTGCTAGGCCCTAAACTGTTATTATGAATTGTGACCAAACTGTAAGGGCATTACAACTTGTAAAAGCAGATATACTACTAATGCAAAGTGAAAGTACAATAGGAAGTAAAAATATGATCAACAGAACAACAGCACATCATGACTGATGTCTTGAGGAGAAAAACAGCCCTATTCTAAGCCAATGTGCCCAAGGAGGAGGAGTGGGGGTAAGGGTGCTGGATGCTGAAAGCAAACAGAGCACCCAATCACGGGGAGAAAAGCAGGAGGAGAAACTGAAGACTCTCATCAAATGAAAATTATTTGCAGTCTGTTAACACTTCACTCTAGCAAGTGGAGGACAGAAACACACAGCCAGATAAAATGACGTTCTCAAGGAACAATATAACTGTCCATAAAATGAGATATACAACATAAATTGTTAACACATATAGACCATCTAAGTATTAACCAATTGTAACTACATGCTTATGCTTCAGACATGTGAAAGAAAATGTGACAACAATTATGATTCACACATAAATAAGCAGGCAAAATGCAACATATGAGTGAGATGTGATTAAGTAAAAATGAAATGAATAGCAACCCCTTACTAGCAGTTGAAAATCAAATAAAAGAATACAAAAAATAATGAAAAGGAGACGAATTATTACAAAGATAAAAATAAGCAAAAACAGAGAGAAAATACTGAGCGATAAGATAAACATAAACCTACTTAATGTCGCCACAGAATGTGATAAAGAGTTACCACACAAGAAAGGATTGGACTATTTACAACAGGAATAAATGGTACATGTTGATTGCCACACCCATTACAGGTGAAACTTGACAATGAAATCCGATTTTTTGGCAAAAAACCCCATACTAACAAGAGGAGGAAGGGAGAGAAATCTAATGGAGAGAAGGATAAGGGAGCCAGAACACACCTCCATTTTTTTCTAAGCACACTTTTCTGAAAACTACAGCATTCAGACCTTTATTCCCTCATCTTTTCTCACTCTGGCCTCAATTTTGCCAGTTCAACTCCAATCATACAGATAATACCAGTTTATTTTTGCTGTAGTAAATCAGTGACATCCACCCACAACAAGAGGAATTTTTTTTCATACTCGTACTCATTTCTGTTGAAGAGCTCCTTAAGCATCTATTTTACAGCTTTGTTTGTCATAGACACAAGTTATTGCACTATAATATAATTAACAACATGATTAATTTTAGAGCAGTATTCAAGTGGAAATTATAAAATGGGATCTGTATTTACTTTAATTTTCAGCAACAGTTAGCCTTGTAGTTGGGGAAACTTAGGCTGACAAGTCACTAGCCTACATGACAGCCAAGAACCATATAACACAATATCCATAGGTATTTCTTATTCTGACAAATAAGTATTCAAACACTCATATGTAAGATGCACCATTATTCAGAAGCCAACATTAATTCTTTATACAATGACTGAAAATCATACACAGATAGCCCTATAGCCTATACCAAACTGACGCACAAAAACATCTACAAATTCTTACACTTTACTTTAAACTTAAGACAAAACACAAGTATAAAACCAAGAAAGAATCCCACACTAAATTTTTACCTTGTTCTGTTGCTGCAAGTCGTTTGCACACTCTTCTTCATAGATTTCTCTCAGCTTGTCATGGATTGAGAAAAAAGCCTTTCCACTGTTGTTTTGAGTTCGAGGCACAGTCTGAGGAGCGTTATTTGCTATCTGCAATAGTCGCTGTGAGAACAGTTGCATTTTAGACACCAACTGAATTGAGACTAGTTCAACTATTCAATATGAGCACAGCCTTTGATTTTACAGTGGTATAATTACTTTACCAGAAACATAAAAGTCATATAGGCCCCTAATCATCAACTGAAGGCCACTGACATATAAACATAAAAATTTGACAAACGCCATAAAATGATTTCATAAAATTAAACTTATGGCTTTTAGAAGTATACTTCTTCATGGATGCTGACAAAACTTTACAGCACCATTTGATACGTGTACCAACCCCAAGCACTACTATTGATCACATACACACTAAGTAATGCTCACATTTACTTCGATATTATTTTAAACGTGAAATAAAATTCTCTCCTTAAGCTTCACTTACACAGCCAACTACGTCTGCTATGTATTTGTCCTGCAGGCCTGTAACAATGTCAAATCTTTCGCCTAAAACTGCTCATTTCAACGCTTTACTTTACAATCTCTTACAACACTAATGCTTAACAGTATAACTCAATAGAAATTCAAATCAATTTCACTTTTCAAGGAATACTTAACAGTAGGCCTATGTACGAAAAAAATTACAATCATAACCAGGTAGTACAGCAACGAATAATTTTTTATTCTCACGTCAACTTACATTTGCTTCCTCACATGTAGCCTCCAGGCTTTGCATCATTACCAACTCGTTTTATGAACATTCAGGTGACCAGAAATGTAACAGATCCAGAAACATAGAAATTTGATCTTGGTCGATCACAACCCTGCAGAAAGGAAAACAAAATATCACTGTTAAAATCAAGTTCAAACACAAGTGCGAAGTCCAAGTAGTTGCAATAATAAAAATCTGCTCTTTTAGAATAAATTTATTGCAACCAAACTTTGAAGGATCCCCATAAACGACATGTACATTCAACGAATGTCAGTAAAACACAAATCTCAAAAATACAATAATTGCAAAATCTATTACTGTAGTGTAAACAGTTTTCTGAATTGATTTATGACCGATATAGCCAAACGCAGTTATTATTTTACCTGACAGGCGAGTAACTCCTTGGAGATGCATAACATTATTGCTGCATTATTATTCCGTCAGGTATGGACTTAGGAGGCTCAGGACCAAACGGTAAATATTCTTTGCCTCCTGTATTTCTACAGCAAAAATCCACAAATCATTATGTTTTACAAATTTAAGTAGGGCAATCCCAAACAAAACATCCCAACCAATATTTAAGTACCCAAAATTTCTTTGATACACAACACAACCAAGCAACAATGACATTAGTGACGACGGCTGATCCAAGTATTGTCAAACAGTAATTCATTACGAACAAGCAATAATCACAACAACTGCATTCTGACAAGTGGTGCTCCTATTTTGAATAGCGCTCTGAGAATCGCGGCTATGCTTGGCGTTTCCTTCCACAACAGTGTAAACATGTATCGTTCACTGATCCCACCACAGCGCTTTCCACAGTCACTCCTGTCAATATATACATTTTCACACTTGTTTCGGAAACACATTTTACGTCCTACCTTACGGCTGTCTGCTCTGCTCCTCCTTCGGACGGCCATCAGCTGCCCGCAAAGAATGTTCCGATCCTAACCCTAAAATCTACAGCTACAAGTAATATCATTTGCACTAGCTGTTCATTTGACTTGAAATGAACTTCTTTCAGTTCTCATATTGCACACTCATAATATACAGTTGTCCAATTTAGCTTTGCACGTGAAAAGTTTTCAGACAAAATCCCAGTTTACAAACATACTGGACCGAAACTGCTGCATTCTACCGGTAACAAAATTTCCTTCGGCACAGTAATCACTGACTTTGTTACACAGAGCTTTCGTTATGAACAGTAATAACCAAAGGTACACCATTTGCGGCATTGTTGCGATAAGTTACACTTATAAGCTTATTGAGTCTTTTTATGTATACTACAGCTGTTACTGAGTGATAATACACAGCCCGTAAAAGCGTCTGTGTACAGGAAGTCTCAGGCACGGAGCTGCCGAACACCATCAGCATGCTCAAAATGAATAACTAAGCAAATGTCGCTATACTTTCATACGACTATTAGTTCAAAAATAGAATATTAGGTAATAATCGCATGCGCCAAAAAGTTTTCGCTCATTAGTTAATTCGAACGACTAATGCTGTCGGAGGACAATAGCGTAAACTGTGTCTACCGGGCAATTTTACTTCAGGCAAAGTATAGATTTTCTTATAGAAGTTACCAGTATTCTCTTAAGTGTTAACATGTGGACTTCCTTGTACAATTTAGGCTGTGTTACCTGTTAAAATAGTTATTATTTTATACTTTGACGGATAATTAAATTTATGTTTTTAAATAACCGTTTTCTATCGTCACAACAGGACACACTGACCTGCAGTTGACCATTTGAAACGATGGAAACCAATTATCCCAAAACACAAATGTGATTAACACCGAAAATGAAATTATTTAGTCCAAACATAGCAATAATGATTGTCTGCAAACGATAGAAATGTTGTCCTTCATCTATTCCCCATATTCGCCACGCTTATTTAGTTTGCTTCATGTTCCATAGTTCATTTGCCCATGATAAATCGTAATTATGCGCAATGAGTAATTTTTAAATACACATCACAAATTAATTTTTAAATTTGGCTAAATGCTGAATTTTTTTTTTAATGTGCAGATGCGACGTAATTCTACCCACCACCTTTTACATATTACAGTAACAGAAATTTGTAGGAACATGATAAAGTACTATTAGTATGTGTTTGTAAAGTGTTGCTGTAATAATGTTGGCATAGTAGCTTATTATTCTTACAAATTTAACAAGAGAAGTAGGTACTCCATGGTTATTGCAATTCAACTTTCGTTGTGTGAGCGATAAGAAATAAAATAAACGGAAAAATCTAAATTAAATTGAATCCGTAACGAACACAGAGTGCAACAAATTGGTGACTCCGACGTGATCCGCAAGACTACGACATTTGCATGGCAATTTGCCATGAAATTTTTTAAACTTTAATCACACACTGTGTTTGAAAAAATAGCAAAATATCACCAGCAAATGGACACAAATGGAATAATCCTGAATGTAAGCTGGGAATCAATAAAATACCCGTTAAGCTACTGCCATTTTGGGCGGCGGAGCCAGACATCTGGTTTTGTCAAACGGAAGCCCAATTTACGATCGTTCCTATGGCAGCACAGGCGACTAAATATAACTGATTGTTCGCTCACCTAGAGCCAAAATTTGTTGAAAATGTATGAGATGTAGTTACAAGTTACGAGAACAGTAAATATTTTCTTGCAAAATATCGACTATTGACCATATTTAAATAAAGTAAACAGTGCGAAAAAGCTTCGGAGTTGTTTGGAACTGGGTGATACAAAGCCTAGGCAATTATTAAGAAAAATGTGGGGCTATGCTGGCACTAATGTATCGGGCAAGATATTGAAAACACTTTGACTTAACAAACTTCCCAGTAGCATTCGAAGTATTTTAGTTATATCTGACCAAACACTGGATACGATTATTCAAATGGCTGATTGTTTGGTCGAAAGGCACTCTGTTGAGCAGGTTCAGATTGCATCAGTTCAGTCCATTCCATCAACACCATAGTCCATGTTAGTCCAAGATCTCTTTAGAACTGAAGAATTGGAAAAGTGGAAAGATAAACAGCGGAAGCCGATTGGATATTTTTCAGAAACGCTCACAGTGGCACAGAAGAAGTATTCCACTAATGACAGAGAGCTGCTTAGTATAGACATGACTGTCAATTGTTTCAAGTATCTGTTGGAAGGAAGAGATTTAATTATTTGGGCCTACACTGACCATGCTCCTCTGATGTACGAATTCAAGCAAAAGCATGAGAAAGCAACGTCAATCGAATTACATTATCACCAGTATGTTTCCTAATTTACTACAATTCTGTGACATATATCTGGTAAAGAAAATGTTTTCGCTGATAGCACATCAATGCTTGAAAAATTAGTTCCAACTAACTATGAAGATTTAGTTCAAGCATGAGAAAATGACAAAGAGCTCCATCACCTACAGTCCACCCATCATACATCACTTAAATTAAAATACTATTTGATGCAGGGAGGAAAACAATTGTGGTATGATGTATCAACATAAGTTACTCACCCTTTATATTCCTGAAGCATTTAGACATCCCATTTTCCCACACTGTCACGATTTGGATCATCTAAGCATTAAGACAGCTGTAAACATGATCACAAACAAATAAGGTTTGTATGGATCAATATAGAAAAGGTGTCCAAAATTGGGTGAAAACATGTACTGCTTGTAAGAAAAATAAAGTATCATAGCACATCCAAGCACCATTAGGACACTTTCCTAGTAATGATAAACGCTTCAAAATGATTCATCTTGACTTGACAGGACCAATACCTTCTCCTGAAGAATATATCTATTGGTTAACATCCATCAGTAGAATTATGAACTGGACAGGAGTAGTACCTTTTCCAGCAAACAAGTGGAAGTACTAGCACAAACATTTTTCAATTGCTGCATCACAAGATTTGGAATGTCATACCAAATACGGACCGACTGTGGAAGACCGTTAAACTCTGTGCTGTTCCAAGCACTATCAAAAATATACTGTTGTAAGCAAACTCAAACTACAGCATATCACGCTCAGTCAAATGGAAAAACTGAAATGTTTCTATTGGACACTTAAAACATCCTTCCATGCCCATATAACTGCTAAACAGACTTAAATAATATCTGTAAGCCTTCTTGGTCAGTGTTCCATTGGAGAAAATGTTAATGCTACATTTGCAAAAATGGTTTATGGCTCTCCCATCAGGATATCAGGTATGGCACAAAAAGAGGTGGTCACTTACCTCAATTTGCGTTACAACTGAAACAGTTTATGATTCATCTGAAATCTGTACAATATTCCTACAAAGCAAAAGGGACGCTATTCATTTGCAAGGACCTCAGCAATTCACCATGTGTGTTTGTAAGGATGGAACAATTGAGGAAGACATTAGAGTCGCCATATGAAGGTCCATATGAAGTGACTGAACGGAACCCAAAAGTTTTTGGACTTTAAATGAGTGACCAGATACAGAATATCTCCACTGATCGATTAGTAAACACCTTAAGACATTTCAGTCGAACCATCAGCCCAGTACCAACAACCACACTCTACAGATGACGAAAAACCAAGAAGAACAACAAGACCTGGTCGTGAAATTCGATTTCCAGCAAGATTAGTTGAAGTAAAATGACTATACTTCTGAGAAATGTGTGATATGGGAACATGACAAAGTATTGTTTGTACATCTATGGATATGTAAAGTGTTGCTGTGATAATGTTGGTATAATAGCATTATTAATCTTTGGAACTAAAAAAAAGAAGGTAGTTACTCCATAGTCACTGCAATTCAAGTTTCACAGAGTGAGTAAAAATTATGTCAAACTGAGTTGTTAATGAACACAGAGTGCAACAAATTCTTCTACAGAATAGGAGCTGTGAAGGAGAGATTTTCTCTGTTTATTTTCAAATTTTACTTTGCTGTCAATCAGACATTTTATATCCCTGGGTAAGTTATCAGAAATTCTAGTTGCTGCATTATGCACACCTTTTGGGCTGAAGACAAGCTTTATGTGGACTAATGAATGCCATTTTTTCTTCTGACATTGTAATTACACTGATGCATCAAAGAAACTGGTATAGGCACGTGTATTCAAATAGAGAAATATGTAAACAAGCTGAATACGGAGCTGTGGTCAGCAATACCTATATAAGGCAACAAGTGTCTGGCACAGTGGTTAGATCAGTTACTACTGCTGCAGTGGCAGGTTATCAAAATTTAAGTGAGTCTGAATGTGGAGTTATAGTCAGTGCACAAGCAATGGGACACAGCACCTCCAAGTTAGCAATGAAGTTGGGATTTTCTCGTATGATGATTTCAAGAGTGTACGGTGAATATCAGGGATCCAGTGGAACATCGAATCTCTAACATCACTGCAACCGGAAAAAGATCCTGCAAGAACAGGACTAATGATGACTGAAGAGAATCGTTCAATGTGACAGAAGACTTCAATGCTGAGCCATCAAAAACAGTGAGCATGTAAACCATTCAATGAGAGCCAAAAGCCCACTCATGTACTCTTGATGACTGAACGACACATTGCTTTACACCTCGCCTGGGCCCATCAACACTGATGACTGAAAACACATTGCTAGTTCGGACGAGTCGCTTTTAAAATAGCATTGGGTGGGTGGATGTATATACGCATGGACACAACCTCATGAAACCATGGACCCTGCGTGTCAGCAGGTGACTGTTCAAGCTCGTGGAGGCTCTGTAATGGTGTGGGGTGTATGCTGTTAGAGTGATGTGGGACCCCTGACAAGTCTAGGTATGACTCTGACAGGTGACATATATGTAAGTATCCTGTCTCATCACCTGCATCCATTCATGTCAATTGTACATTCCGACAGACTTGGGCAATTCCAGCAGAACAATGAGACACACCACACGTCCAGGATTGCTACAGAGTGACAACAGGAACACAGAGTGACAACAGGAACACCCTTCTGAGTTTTAACACTTCTGCTGGCCACCAAGCTCCTCAGACATGAACATTATTGAGCATGTATGGGATGCCTTGCAGTGTGCTGTTCAGAAGAGATTGCCACCCCCTTGTACTCTTGCGGATTTATCGACAGCCCTGGACGATACATGGTGTCAATTCCCTCCAGCACTACTTCAGACTTATCCGATTGCATGCCGTGTGTTGTGGCATACCAGCGTGCTTGTGTGGACCCTACACAATATTAGCAGGTGTACCAGTTTCTTTGGCTCTTCAGTGTATGTACATCATTGTTCCTTGTGAACTGCAACTGATTATTTATAATAAAGTTAATGAGGAAATAAATATACTGTGAAGCAGTAATCAGAATACCCAACTCCTTAATCACATCTCTGCAAGATGATCACAGGTGTGCACCACATATTTCTCTTATGGCACATTTCTGGGCAATGAAGACTATCCTTCTTAAAGATGAGTTACAGTGATATTATTGAATGAAAATACGCAAAACATGTAAACTTACTGATTTGTCTCTCCCCAAGATTTGCAATGATTCTATGTGCAAATGTAGCTGATCTAAGGTGTTTTAGGAGTTCCAAAATTGCTTTTTCCAGTTTAAATTCTCATTGAATTTTGAAGTTTCCCTGCAGTTTATTATTTCTTCACCATATGTTACACTTATATTGATGTAGTAACCCTAGCTGTAGACAACTGAATATGTTGTGTCTTTTCAAAATTGAGGGTGAGACCATCTGCTGAAAACTAGTCAATGATACTTTCAGGAACATTGTTTACTTTTTCCTCTGTTTCTCTACATATCTTTGGGTTAATTACAATACTGGTATCATCGGTCTGTTGTATATTAGATGGAAGATCGTTTACATACGCGAGGAACAATAGTGGATCTAAGATTGAGGCTTGGAGAATCCCATATGTGATTTCTCCCCTGTCAGAGCAATGTTGTGGGACTACATTCGTTGACTTACTAAGTTCAACTTGCTGACTGTTTTGGTTACATATGTCATTATCCACTTGTTGGATATACTATCAGTCCCATAAAACTTCAGTTTATCTAGAAGAACATTCTGATTCTTATAGTCAACTACCAAGTGGTGCTATTTTATTATTTAATGCTTGTAACATTTGGTGAATAAACATGTAAATGGCATTCTCAGTAGAGGCATTTTCTGAAATCCAAATTGTGATTTGCTGGGGATATTATTATTGCTCAGGTGAGACACTACTCTGGGATACACCACTTTCTCAATAATTTTGGATAATGATGTCAGCAGTGAAACAGATCGTTAGTTATTGACATCTATCATCATTCTTAAGGAAGGATTTGACAACGGCATATTTCAGTCTCTCTGGAAAACTACCTGGAGTTCGTTATGCATAATATATTTCAGATAAGACAGGGCTTAGTACATGGGAACAAATCTTTAGTACTCTTTTGGAAAAATCATCAAAACCAGTTGAGTTTTTTTTCTGAAGGAATATATAATTTTCTTAGTTTCAGAAGGAGTAGTTGGTGATACTTTCATATGACTGAACTCTATGACAGCTGTGTCTTCAACCAAATGCTGTTATTTTTCTCCTGAACGCTTGTCCCTATACTATGCCCTGTATTTAAGAAATTATTATTAAATATATTTGCTGTCTTTGACTCATCATTTATAGCCATTCCATGCAGTTCAGTAGTTCAGTTCAATTCTGCGTTACAAGGAGGAACACCATAGTGACAGATTCTAGCCTCATGAGGTCTCTTGGAGCTATACAGCTGTCTTAGAAGAACACAGACAGCTAATAGGTGGGATACAAGTTTTGTTACTTATGCAACACACAGTCCTAGCATTTCAGGAATAGCATACAATATTATCTAGATATGTCATTACAAAAAAAAATGTTACACTCAGTTTGAAAATACTAATAAAGAAACGGGTTTTCTCGAATAGATAATGCAACATTAATGCATCCAATCAAGTACCTGTAAACATTGTTAATTTTCCGCTAATTCTGTCTCATTATTGTTTGTTCATCAGATGGGATTTTCTTAATCTTTTCAACAGTTTTGCCAATATTCTGGAGACTCGACAGTTTCACTATCAGATCTTCTTCCATGTTTCTGTCACTTGTTTTGGCTTTTGTGTGCATTACTTTTTACTCTTTTATCACAAGGTGATATGTGACCATTTCAAAATACAACTAATATAAGCATTTGGCGTATTTTTCTCTGATCTTGTAGAAGTACCAAACCCTAAGTTATGTCAAAAATTTAAGTTTTTCATTTAAGAAGGCTTTGCATTGCATGAAAGGAGCAAATATTTCAGCATCTTTCCTGTCAAAATTCTTCAGTTGCATGAACTATCTTTTTGAATAGATAAATATGTTCTTTGCTTTACCTGTAGTTGTAATTGTGTGCAAAAGTGAAAAATAATAGTCTACATTTTGTAAGGAAATCCAGCTGCCAACAGTTTCGATAGTACTACTAATTTCTGTGATAAAGTCTATTCTTTTCACAGATTACAGCTTTGCATTTACGTATCCAATAATATTATCGATTACGCTCAACACACACAAGAAATTACTTCTATAGTCTACAGGTCTCAAGAACGGTCACTAACTGAAGCACTGCTACATATTCATTCTTAAAGTTGTCAATCATATATTTAATGAGCCTCCAAATCATTGTACTGTCCCTAATAGACGAAAATTTGCAACTGTCAATCCACTCTTCAAAAAAAGGTAATACACCAAGGTTTCCAACTACCAGAAAATTTCGTTGCTATCAAGTCTTCCTGAAATCCTGGAGAAGCTTATGAACACATGGATTATGGACCATCTTAATAAATATAATATCCTCAATAAAAATCGTTTTGGATTACAAAAGGGTATTCCAACAGAACTGACGATTTTCTCATTTGTTAACCACGTCCTTGAATCCATAAACAATAAAATGTCGCCAGTTGGAATCTTTTCTGACCGGTATAAATCATTTGACTGTGTAATCACAAAATTGTGCTTAGAAAGGCTGAGAATACAATGAAATGGTTAATTAGGCATGTGACATGAGTTATATCTAGATGACACATGCTCTGACTGGAGAACAGTGGAATATGGAGTACTACAAGGCTCAGTGCTTGGTCCCTTACTATTCTTAAGCTTTATCGATGACTTGCCATCGTAAATGAGCCAGAAGGTCTTAGAATTATATATATATAAGTAGAGTGGAAGCCTTATAATTTTTTATGTTACTGTTGTTGCTACAACTATCTTCATTAGTATCTGAGCACTTGGACTTCAGTTTTCATCCATCTGTCTGATTTAAACTGTAAGTTTTATGAAATTTTATACATGGTTATCACTCTAATGATCTGACACATTCTACATTCCAGCAATACACTCATGTCAAGAATCCATAGAAAACAAGAATAAATAAATCAATAACTGAATCAAAGGACTCTATGTCAGCACTTGCAAATTTTGTTGATGTTAATTTGACTAATGAAATTATGTTTAATATTATTGCAAGACAATAGCAACAGCCAGATTAGTAGGAGTTTTCGAGTCATGGGGTATCACACTTCAGAATTTCTTGAAAAAACTGTAGAACAAATAGCAATGGACACATCTACATATACATCCACGCTCTGTAAATCAATGCAGAGTTCATGGCAGGGCTTCTTCCCATTCATTCATCTACTGAACGTAGGACCAATGACTGCTTAGTTGACTCTGTGTGCTGTAACTAATCTAATCTTGTTCTCACGATCACTGAGTGAGGTAAGTCATTTAAAGCTGGTTCTTGCAATAATGTTGAAACGTCCATTTAGAAAAATTAATGAATTACTGTGCTGATAAACCTCTTACATTATTTGATTTTCAAACAGCTGAGCAGAACTGAACGTACTCAGACATTTCGCTCTTTACCTATTCCGATCAACACTTAACTGACACACAATATTTTTAGCGCAACACAATCTGACTTTCAAAAATCCCTACAAAAGAATGGCCCTGACTAACATTAACCTATCCGTTTCACAAATCACTTACCGCACAAAAAATCTTTGTTACTAGAACTACTGCAATACAGCGAGCACCACTACTGCCAGCTAAATAAAAGATTCAAACTATTGAAGGCACTAACTACTGATAGGCATAGTTAGCAAATGAAAGATTTTGATAGAGAACAAACAATGTATTTACCTTAATGGTGTTCAAAAGTCATAATATATATAGCAGTTCATGACATCCATTCTTACAAATGTACTGTTTCTGGTGGACACACGTCCAGATCATCCACTCTCAAAAAATCCGCCATCTCAGTTTTCCACATCCACCACTGCTGGCAGCTCACCTCCAACTGCGGAATGCTACGCGCTGTTAACAGGCAACTGCCCAACACTACAATGGCCAACAACAATGCAAACCAGCCACAGACTGCACACAGCACAGCCAGTGATTTTCATACAGAGCGCTATGTGTCGTTACCAATATAAAAACCTAAACAGCCTACTTACATAGCCCCCATGCTCCCCAGAAAAAATTTTACAAATTGTTTTGGGCAGTGGCCAATACAGATTTGAAAAATTTTTTCATAATTACAATAACAAAGAAATCAAATGCACACACTTATTGATACAATGTTGGTCAAAAGCTAAAATTTTCTCACAGTCCATAAAGACAGTCCTGATCATCTATCATAGTAAAATTGCAGTGGTTTTTTTTCTCAAAGTCTGAGCAGTAAAAGAGAATGCACACGGAAGAAGTGGATTTCCATGCAGTCTTGAAGTAGTGTTGTCCTTCCAATGGAAAGACAGTGCTGACTCTTGACATGCAGAGAGGTAATGGGCCACAACAGAGCAAACCCACAGCAGAGTCAGTCGACGTTTTGTCGAATATTGGTAGGTAGGTCATCACAGAGCAGACCCACTGTAGTCCTGGTAGAGATGATGGTATTGGTGGGCCATCAAAGATGCAGACCCACTGCAGTCCTTGTAGAAATAATGGTATCTGTGGGCCATCAAAGTTGCAGACCCACTGTAGTCCTTCTAGAGACGGCCAGCGACCATCTGTTGCGACTGTGCAGATGCACAAACACCATCGAAGAGTCTTGCGGACAATATAGCAAGTCCATAAACCACCACTTGTGCACTCACAAAGTTTTTGGAATTGTCCTTAGAACCAGCAATGCTGGTAATCAGTCCCTTGCTAAATTATTGACACACGTCCAAACACTAACAGTCCTCTTTTTTTCACATATTATGCATATACTATGACCAACAGAAGTATGTGCAGTGAAATGAATGCTTACAAGTTACTTAATTTGATGAACTGGTGTCAATTACAATTTTATAACATGATAATACAATAACAAATGTACAAAATACATCATTAAAGAACATAACAATACGGATAACATTTGTAGTAATACGGGCTTTACAAAATAATCGAAATAACAGATACATCAGTGTTACAGGAATTATGACGTAAGCACATACATAAAAGATGAGAATAAGTTTTGAAACATCAACTTCACACATGAGTAACGAAACAGAACGGATAAATAATGTGTATAAACATATTTACAAAGAAAATAACATATTATTATTGCAAATTATATTTGAGGATAACAGTATTCCTCATCATAGTGAATGTAGCTTAGTGCTAGAAAAATTCTAAAACATAAATCTTATTAGCTAAACACATAAATACAGGAAAAACACAAATACACAAGAGTACACAAACACATAGAAGAATAACACAGGAGGAAAGGACAGGGTTTGTTTTCAGTGTAACATTGGGTACTGCAGTCCAACCCAAAACTTCATTCCATAGATCTTTCGTCTTATTTCAACATTTGTTTCCACCAAAAAAATCCTATCCAAGCATGCTTTCTGTATTTATATGTTCACATATTTCTTACCTCATTCTTTTCCATTATCTTACCTCATCATTTATTTCCAAGAAAATCCCACCTAAACATGTTGTCCCTAAACCCAACTTTTTTGTTCATATCCTCTGTCAAAATACTTTTTTGGCCAAACCATTTTCTTATAGCTACTCAATGCATTTCTTACAATTCCTCACAACTCGTTCTCTTATATAGCCTACCCCATCTTAAGCTAACTTAAATCTACTGAGCTCAGATGCTAAACTAAGGGACGAGGCGATGCAGCAGCACAAAACAATTAACACAAACAGCAATGACAAAGAAATGGAAATTGGCAAAGCAAGCAGCAGTGTATATAAATTAGCAAAGCAATTGCAATATTACAACTAATATAAGGCAATGTGCAGCAAATAAGAAAAATAAATCAGTAGTAAAACTGGCTTAACAGAGTAATACAAATCAAATTCAGTAACACTATGCCTGGCAAATAGCAGCAGCAAATGCTATAACTTATACCTAAACATGACAAAGCTCGAGCAGAAAAAATATTACAGTAAAGATATGAAATGTCTAATACCTATGTCAGATCTTAACACTAGAGTGATGCGTCACCTTAACTTACACTGCTAAAAAGTTACCAGTCACTGACAAAAATTATGTATGCAATTCCTGTGAGAGGAAATGTCTTTTTGCGCTCCCTCGTTTTTTTTAAGTAGATCATAAAGTTATTATTTACTGGATCTGTAGGCATAAAATATCTACATTAGTACATCTATTAAATTTTATTCTAACCAATGCTGCAGTGCAACTAGAAACTAGATATTAAACAAAATGCGCAATCTCTCAACTAGAAAGACAATAGATGTAAAATGTTTCTCATCATTTCATTAGGCATTTTAGTAAATATCATAATTAAGAGCTGCACAGTGTAACCATATGTTTTCAAGTTTGAGTGTGTCGTATTTGCGATGCTTTCTACAAAGAAATGTCAATAGCGAGGATAATAGCCTCCTTTTTCTCCACCTGTGCCTCTGAAAGGCACACACTAATGGTTTTTTTCCAGGCGACTGTTGCGCAGCTGGGTGCCCACAGCGCATTACATAAAGGTGGTCACTTAACTTTCTTACCGAAATATTTACGACAGCAGTGACAGTCTCATATAAAAAAAAATTTCACAGGTCGAGAATTTGCGTTACGAATGTGTAGAAACAAAATCCTATAAATATAACAGCATCCAAAAAAATTTCCCAGCATTGTGATACATTCACGCATATACACACATTTCATAACTCTTAAAGTACGATTCTTGGTTTCCAACATCCTTTTTCACAAACCAGAGTCCCTAACCACTACTCATTATTCCTTACCTTATTACACATATACATGTTCGTCGACATTTCTTCAATATTTCATCATAATAAATACATATCATAATAAACATTCCTCAACAGCATAATACACATTGTCGTCATAATAATAACATCATAACACCTCAGTCAAATCTCGAAAACGTCGTAGCTTTCTTCAATAATTTCAAAACCTACAAAAATTCTCTGTTCATTTCAATAGTGTCATCTACCTCAAACGTACATTAAAAATCATGATCCCATACCAAATACATCATTCAAAGCTCTCATAGTATCTCAATGGTTCCAAAAAAATATGAACAGTTCACAAAGTACAGACAAAATACAATTTCGTAAGTGTGAAGTTATCCAACTGTGTAATTGTGTAAACATCAGTCACTCATGTACTAAAGAAATGTTTGTCTCTCTCAGTTAAGTAATCAGATAGCTGTGTAATTCTGTGTTGGAGAAATATGGTACCGATGTGTAAAGTTGTATAAGCAAATACCATATTAGCTAGGGCTCCTTGTGCTTGCCAGACTCATGGTACACAAAGTAAGCGTGTACCCCCTGAGGATTAATGTAATTATACCCTCAGGTGTTACAGATTACAGCAATGGAATGAAATGTATCACGGAAAACTTTCTTTGTAATTCAAAAATCTTGTAAAATAAATGGTTTAAGTACAAAATTAATCACTCAAATGCGTGTCCTGTAGCGCTAAATGTGCGTCTTGCAGTAAGATAATTCTGTGGAAGTGTTGTAGTTATCATCCTCTGTAAGCAAAGTTCTGCTGAAGTCAATGTACTTACCTCATCATAAACAAAACTGAATTGCTTTGCGTATAGATATCGTAGTTATTACGTACCTTGCCATGATCAAAACATTACTATAATGTAACGAATTGTTGTGCTACGAAAAAGGCTGCCTCATTGTAGTTATACCACAAAAGTTACTACTAAAACATGTTTTACTTTCCAGAATAATACAGAAAAACAGTGCAGATATAAAACAGATACAGCGCAAAAGCAATAATATAAATTGTGCCACTCATTAGTAGCGTCGTGATATAATTGTGTAGCTGTCAAATAAACTAACCACTGTGTCATCTGATATCTCTCAGAAAGTACTTTAAATCCAGAATGTATTTTCAAGTAAACCAAAATGTTGCATTAAAATCTCATTAGCAGTACCGGTACATGTTCTAAGTATGTGAGCCTTATGGTCGTTACGTAATTGTGCCACTAACAAGCAAGAATGTACACACACAATAACACTATGTCGTCTGTTCACTATAACAATGCGTTCATAATTTCTGTTTAAATAAGTTCTCTTGGTTCTTGACTGGATATTTAACTTCAAACATTGTTGCATGTTACCAGTTTCTAAGTCTGACAGAGCATACTAGTAACGTGAAGTGATAAGTTGTATGGCAAAGACAAACTTAAAAAGCAGATTATCTCTCAATAAATGGTTTTACATATGAAATGTGGTGCAATCCTTTACTCTTCCTAGTACGCAGAGTTTCAACTTCAACACAATTATCATATGGTACACGTCGTATTCTGTAAGGTCCATTCTAAATCAGAAAGAATTTGTGACTCAAGTGTTTCTTCTTATGTGACAATAAATGAGCTGTAATGAGAACTTTCTGACCAATACATAATTTCTTTGCATTTGTTTTATCGTGTAGTTTTCTCCTTTTGTCTGCTGCAGATTTTATATTTTTAATAGCCAAATCAATTATGTCTTTGTGTCGAAGTTTACGTGTATTCGGGAAAGGTACAAGCTCTCTGATTCTGTTTGGTGGTTCTTCATTCTTCAGCAAGAGTAGGTGGTAAAGCAGTGGAGTCATGAGGCATTTCATTCAGCACGTTTTGAAATTAGTGTAAATATCTGTCCCAATGCTGATGCTTTCTGTGACAATAAAGTCTGCAAAGCTTATTGATTTCTTTCATAATCCGTTCGGAGGGGTTACAATGTGGTGACTACAATGAAATAAAAACAGGTTTGATTTTATGATTCCGAAGCATGCGTGACCAAACAGCAGATCTGAATTGCGGTCCGTTATCTGAAATGACTTTACTAACGTGTCCAACTTCATGTAAGAAATTTTTAACAAAGAAGCTGGATACAGACCGTCCAGTGGCTTTATGTAATGGAGCGAAAGAAACAAATTTTGAAGTAAGTTCAACAGCGACTAGAAAGTACGAAAATCCATTCGATGTTCTGACAAGATTCCAGGTTTGGATCCTGGCAGGGTCGCCATATGAAACGTCCCCTTAGAAAAATTAATGAATTACTGTGCTGATAAACCTCTTACATTATCTGATTTTCAAACAGCTGAGCAGAACTGAACTTACTCAGACATTTCGCTCTTTACCTATTCTGATCAACACTAAACTGACACACAATATTTTTAGTGCAACACAATCTGACTTTCAAAAATCCCTACAAAAGAATGGCCCTGACTAACATTAACCTATACGTTTCACAAATCACTTACCTCACAAAAAATCTTCGTTACTCGAACTACTGCAATACAGCGAGCGCCACTACTGCCAGCTAAATAAAAGATTCAAACTACTGAAGGCACTAACTACTGATAGTCATAGTTAGCAAAGGAAAGATTTTGATAGAGAACAAACAATGTATTTACCTTAATGGTGTTCAAAAGTCATAATATATATAGCAGTTCATGACATCCATTCTTACAAATGTACTGTTTCTGATGGACACACGTCCAGATCATCCGCTCTCAAAAAATCCGCCATCCCACATCCACCACTGCTGGCGGCTCACCTCCAACTGCGCAACACTACGCGCTGTTAACAGGCAACTGCCCAACACTACAATGGCCAACAACAATGCAAACCAGCCACACTGTTAGTGGACTTTTTCGGGATAGTTTGTGTCTCTCTTCAAGTGTCTGCTAATTCAGTTTTTATACAGTTCTCTGATGCTCTCCCGCAGTTCAAACAAACCATTGACTATTTGTGCTGCCCTTCTACATTCACTGACCCTGTTAGTCCTATTTTTAGGGTCCCACACATTTCAGCACGTTTCTAGGATTGGTTGCATGAGTGATTTATAAGCAATCTCTTTTATAGCTTGAGTATCCTAGCTGCACCTGTATTACCTATACTATTGAGCCTATGGGATCGTTCCATTTCACGTGCCAACAAAATGTTACACCCAGGCATTTATATGAGTCAACTGATACAAATTGTGATTAGTTGATAGGATACTATGTTTCTCCATTTTGTGAAAAGCACAATCTTACATTTCCGAACATTTAAATTGCACTGCCAGTTTCTGCATCACTTCGAAATCTTATTAAGATCGAAACGAATATTTGTGCAACTTTATTCCAGACAATACTTCATTATAGATAATGGCATCATCTGCAGGAAGTCTGAGGTTACTATTTATATTGTCCACAGTGTCAGTAACATACAAATATTAACAGCATGAGTGCCAAACCACTTCCCTGGGACACCTGAAGTTACTTCTATATTTGTGGATCACTCTTCATCCAAGTTAGCATACTGCATCCTTCATATCAAGAAATCCTCAATTCAGTCGCAAATTTTGATTGATACTCTATACAATTCTACAGGATCTACAGTAGATAATAGTTAAAACAGTGGCTAACTCAGCCACAGCTTTGGAATAAGCATGCATATGGTACTGAGTCAAATGCTTTCCAGAAATCCAGATATACTGCATCTACCAGATTGCCTTGTTCCATGTATTTCAGCAAGTGCAAGTTGAGTATCACATGAATAATGTTTTCGGAATTTATGCTGGTTAGCAGGGACAATGTTATTCTGTTCGAGGATCTCATTATGTTTGAGACCAGAATATGTTCTAAGCTACTACTACAAATGGCTGTGAAAGGTATTGGAAGGTACCATGTTGTTTTGTGGAACACTTCTGCTAACCTCCTTGTAGATGGGCGTGACCTGTGCTTTCTTCCAATTGTAGTACATGGTTTTTCTATTTGAAGGATCTATGGTAGATAATAGTTAAAACAGTGACTAACTCAACCATAGCTCCGGAACACCAATTGGGTGCTGTAGCTTTGTTCATTTTAAAAGATTTGAGCTGTTTCTCAACACCACTGACACTAATATATGTATGACTTATCTTTGCAGTGGTATAAGAATTAAACTAGAGCACTATTCCTTGATTTTCATTAGTAATGGAGCAGTTTAAAACCGAGTTCAGCATTTCTGCTTTTGCTTTGATACCATCAATTTCATTCCGTCTCATATTTGAGTGACTGGACACTAACTTTGGTACCATTAACAGCCTTTATGTATGACTAGAATTTCTTTGGGTTCTGTGAAAAGTCCTTCCATAATACTCTGCCCTCTTGACATCCAAATATGTTTCATTCAGCATCATCATATCTATAGCCCTACGATAGCTTGGATAAATACAGATCCTGTATGGTTTTCGACAGAAACTTATCCCATTCTTCTTGCAAAATATGGAAGTGGATAGTGTTACACACCCTTCCCTCGAGAGTAAACCATAAACGCTCAATAATATTGAGATTTGGTGACAGTGGTGGCCAGGGGAGATGTGACAATTCATTCTCACGCTCAAAAACCCAGTTTAGATGACACAAGCTTTGTGAACAGTGGTCTTGTCGTGGAACACATCATCATCATTGGGGAACAAACATTGTACAATGGGATCGACCTGATCAGCCAAAATAGTCACATAATCCTTGGTAGAAATGCTATCTTACAGAGTACCCAGTGACCCCATAGAATACCACAATATGGCTGCCCAAATCATCGCTGAACCCCCGCCACGTTTCACTCTTGGGACGTAAACTCAGACAGATGTTGGAAACAGAGTAAAACAAGACTCAGCCGACCAAATGACTTTCTTCCTTTGCTGCAAAGTTCAGGTTTTATGGCTTTGTTACCACATTTTCCTGTTAAGCCATTTGCCTCACTGACGAGTGGTTTTGGAATTACAGCTCACTCTGCAATTTCTTTCTTATGAAGTTCCCGCAATGTTGTTTTGTGCTGACAGTGTTCACAAGTGTGACATTCGGTTCCACAGTGACTTTGGTACCTGTCATCCCATTATTTATCGTCAAGGTCTCTTCAATTACCGTCTGCCATGTCACTCAGCACACATTTTCGTTCGCATTATGAATTAGCAGAAGATGTTTTTCTGCCTTCCCCGTATGCGATATAATCTTCGGTTCGGTGCCTCTTGAAACACCGAACACTACGGGCTCCATTGGTGTGGGAGCACCCACCATACTAGCGCCAACAATTTGCCCACGTTCGAATTCACTTTTCTCTGACACATCGTACTCACAACTACACAGAAAGCTATTCTGACGATTGACACTTGTAACGTATTGAGAACGTCGTACAGATGCTCTTTGTGGTCGAATTCGACAGCGCGACCTGCAGGTTTGTCTGGCATTTGCATTTATCTTCAAGTATGCATTTCTCGCGATGTTTCCATATTTTCTTCCGATCTCTGTAATTTGCATAAGTCTCAGTTTCTTTAGAAATTCCTTTACTGTGACTGTATTACCATGGAAGGTTCCTCCCATCATCAAATGTTCTACCTGGTACATAAAGGGTGTTTCAGAAGTGATGGTCAATATTCTTGGATATGACAGGAAGATGATTCTAAACAAAAAAGTCAAGTAAACATGGGCTCTAAAACACATATCTTAAGAGCTATGAGCAGTTCTTGATCTTCGATACTGTGAAGCATATCTCTTCTACTTCAAGCTCTTTGCTTTCCATATTTTGGGAAGTGGTAGTATGGACCAAAACAAGGAAAAATGACGATTAAACATATGCTCTAAAATGCATACGTTAAGAGCTATGAACACCTGTTCATCTTCGGTACTTTGGAACACAACTCTTCTAACGAACAAGTGCTCATAACTTTTAAGATATGCATTTTAGAGCACATGTTTACTGGACTTTTTTTTCTTGTTTTGGTCCATACTACCTTTTCCCAAAATGTGGAAAGCAAGGAGGTTGCAGTAGAAGAGATTTGTTTTACAATATTGAAGATCAAGAATACCTCATACTTCTTAAGGTATGCGGTTTAGAGCCCATGTTTACCTGACTTTTTTGTTTCGAATGATCATTCCTGTCATATCCCTGAATATTCACCATCACTTTTGAAACACCCTGTATATGTCAAGTATATGGTCAACTATTCTGTTATATCTGTTCTACAGTTCTCTTACAGGATCCTCTCCAGAGCTAAATATTTATTGAGATAAGGCACTTCTGCCTCTTTATGTAGTTTGGTGAAAATATAAATCCTTCTGCTTGTTTTAGTTGCTGTTTGTGCTTCGGTATGTTGTTGTTATTGGTCTCTGGTACCAGTTTGTATGTGGGCGTCCTCAAAACCGTCAGGGCTGTTTGTTGCTATCAGATGCAACATATTTCCATCACGAGTGAACTCCCGATCAATCTGCTCTAGGTAGTTCTCAGAGAAGGCAATTAATAACGTTTCGCAGGACGTCTTGTCACGCTCATCATTTACAAATCTGTAATTTAAGCATTTGATAGTTGGATGATTAAAATCTCCTCCAATGATGACAATATGATCTGGAAACTAACATACTAGTGACCTTAAATTTTCTCTAAAGTTTTCATATAAATCTACAGGTAAGTCTGGTGATGGATGGAAGAATACGATTGTAAGTATACGCCCTCGAGATTTGAGTCTTGCTCCGATAATCTCGCATACGGTTTCAATTTCTGTCTCGGTGGATTTGAGTTTCTTGGATACTACGAGAAATATTCGTTTAACATTGGCCTATATTTTCGATAAACGCTTAAATTTCTCCCAAAAATATCACTGCTATCAGTTTCAAGTTTTAACTAGCTTTCTGTACCTAGTGCTATGCGAGCTCCTCTGTGGTTTAGGCGTGCTTCAAAATCAAGCACTTTGTTGCGAATGCTTCGACAGTTAATTACTAGGACGCTACCCCCGCCCTTTGTGAACATTTCTTTAGATTTTATACACAACTTCGCAGGAGTTCAAAAACGGTGAAAAAGTACTGTCCATAAATATTTCTGCCATTATAAACATAAAGATGGTAAATGTAGCAATCTACATTAATAATGCAGATCTAGGATGGGGGATTTAAAGGGTTTCCTGTCAGTGAGACAAGTGATGCATCCGAGAATTCGAATAATACAGAGTAGTTTTTGTATGCACATGGAGAAACAACATTCATGAAGAGGACGTGAGTTGATTGCCGTTTTTCATTTTTTCGTTCATCATTAGGGTTTGAAACTGTGGTAATAATAAATTACGTATGCCAGTCAGAACCTCCAGTTTTCGGAGGCTCTTCCGCGATCAACAGAACGAATGACGATACATTTTCTCGAAAGACATTTCCACCAGTTGACTGTCGATTTGTATTCATTTATTTCACACAAATATGATTTCGGCTTAATAGTCATTCTCATGTGTAATTATCAAAAAATGTCAGACCTGCCGAAATGACATGTCATCGTCGAAATAACATTTACATGTCTTTCATTTGTTTTCATATTCTTGAATACGATGACTGGTTTACAAGACCAGATAAATGTTATTTCGACGATGATATGTCATTTATGCACGTTGGACAGTTTTTGAGATTTAAAATTGCATTTAAAATGGGTACAAAGCCGAAATCATGATTGTGTAAAATAAATAAATACTGATGCACAATCAAATGCCGAAATTTCTTTCGAAATGTTTTACATGGTCGTGTCCCCCCCCCCCCCCCCCCCCTTCTCCTCTCCCCCGAAGGAAAAGTCATTAATGACGACATTGTTTCGATCTACGGCGAGGATTCACATTCTAACGACGAAAAGCAGTGGCAGAACTACGCAAGGGGAAATTTTAAACGTTGTGACGCCAAAGAACAAATAACCGATGAAACGAAGAAAAAACTATTAGACGAAACAAGTTATAACGTGGGACACCAAGTTCGAACTTGCAACAAAAGGCTTACCTACGCTTTAGTATTCATCCGTTATAGGAGATTAATTTGGGCCAATCTGGAACGTTGTGAAGACTGGAGCAACTTGATAACATATCAAAAAATGGCAGGACTGGCAAAATCGAAGTGAAAATATTACCTCTGCACTGATTAGAGCCATTAAATTTTTGCACAAGTTAATTTGTGAAGCAGTTTCACGTGACAGAAAAACTGGGAAAACCTGAAAGAATTTTCTAGCTATACTTTTCAGTCAAAAGATGGTGAACATGAAGATAAGAAGTTACTTATAGAAGAGTCTTTTCAAGCACCAAGATGGAAGCATTCTGCAATTTACACTGACGGGGTCAGTGAAATGCACACTACAGAGCGTCTGTCTCGGAGCTGTCCTTGAAATTAGTTGCGTTATTGTGGTGCCAACTGCTGCTCAAACTGATGGTGCAAATGCAAAACGATGCGCCAGAGCCATAAACCGAACACGATGGTTTTCCCTCTCGGTTGAGCCACGTGGCCGTCCATAGGCCGGTCTACTTGAGACAGTACGTTCTCGTGACCTCCGCTGCCGCCAATCACGGGTTCGATTCCGGCTGGGTTGGAGATTTTCTCCGCTCGTGGACTTGATATTATGTTGTGCTCATCATCATTTCATCATCACCGGCATGCAAGTCGTCCAATGTGACGCTACTTAAAATAAGACTTGCAACTCGGCAGCCATCTTTTTTGTTTTTACAGCTGCTACATTCTGTCAAGTCTTTCTGCAATATCGCAGAAGGTGTTGATGATTGAGTCTTTGTCACTTTAAAAGCATTCTTGACTAACATTCACTCATCACTCACCACGTACAATCTCAAAGGAAATAAACGTTCACGATCGTCACAGCCCGTATTTGCATCAAACCTGATTTGCATCCTCGTAGTGGCGCCACAACGCTTCTCTTACGAGACTGACATGAAATTTGAATAGACGTAATCTTTCAGATGTAGAAACAGGCCTACCAACTCTGGTTTATGTCGCACAACTCCTTTTTGCTTTTGCGATTTTTTTTTCCCGACAGTGTATGTGAGGTGGCAGAGTGGGACGTCCTGTACAGACCTACCTATCACAGTGGTGGGAGTGAAAAAGAAATGAAACCCACGAAGCGCGAATACACATAATTAACCACTGCGGCCATCCCGACATAATTTATTCACCCAGTATTTGAGAATGAGATCACTTAGTGTCTTATAAACATGATATATAGGAAGGGGAAAGGATGGGTGGAAAATCGTGACGGCTTGCCTCACAGGGCATTGTGGTAATGCAATGGCAAAAGTTGCAAATTTTCGGTAGACCGGCACTCGAACCTGGACTCCTGTTGTTCATGAGTGGTTGTCTTAACCACTGCGGCCATCCCGACACAGTCGCCGAGGTACCCACATTTTCAACTTATGCACATGTCTGACAGAACAGAAGGTATGAATGTTTCTGAAATAGAAAGGGACAGCTCCTCAACATTCGTGTCAGTGGGAATACACAAATATCATCCGAACTCCTATGGGAATCAGGATTAGTGGGTAATTGTTTCAATGGACGAGGTACGTTTTTTTTTTTTTTGCAGCATGTGATACCTTGAAAATTTTAGTCGGGCAAGGACTGTGTGCGGATGGCCGAAGCGTTTATGCAACCACTCATGAGACGCGATAAATTCGGGTTCGAGTCCTGGTCCGGCACAAATAAATTTTCGACTTTCACCATTGCCGCACTGTAATGCCCCGTGCGGCTAGCCGTCACCGATTTCCCACCCGGCCTTTTCCGTTCCTACATTTCACGTTTACATATGTGTACCAGCCGCGTCGTCACAAGTGATGTCTGTTCTGTTGGACATTCTTTGCTTCTAACTCCGTTCACAACACATTTCGCAGACTGTAGCCACGTCTACAGGGTGTCCCAAATAAAACTGGAACGCTTCCCTCCCGAGATTCAAGTGACAATGAACTAACTAAAAAAGAATATACGATAGTAACGTTAAAAAACGTATAAGAGATGCTGGAAGTGATGGCCATAGGCATCCAGGCATCGCTGACTTCGTGTGATGACGTTACTTTGAACACGCTGTAATTCTGAAGGCATGATCCTTTTAATTTCTCTTGTAATGTTCCGTTTAAGATCGTCTATTGTGCGGGGACTGTCAGCATACACTTTGCTTTTTAGTGTGCTCCATAAATAAAAATCACACGATGTTAAAATCGGGGATCTTGGGGCTAGAGGCCTCTGTTGACAAGTCTGTCTTCAGGGAGATCGTTGGTGATGTGGACCATACTTTGGTTGGATGTGTGGGCGATTGCTCCATCCTGTTGGAACACTGCATACAGCTTCTCTGCATCCGTTGACTGTGCATAGAAAGAGTCAAAGATCTCTTGATATCTGGCACTGTTTAAGGTGTAATTGAAGAATATGGTGCCAATAATCCGCATGCCGCACAACGCACACCAAACGCCTATCTTCTCTCAGTAGAGAGGTTTTTCGTGCAAGACATGTGGGACGCCCTGCGACTGGTATCTGCAATTCTGGGAGATTACATAGCCTGACAAATGAAATCAGGCCTCATCTGCATTAAGTAAAGCAAGGGGTCAAGGTAACCGTTTGGAATTATGTTAATAATCAGTTACAATTATGAACTTTTTTTTCCTGATCCTCAGATTTTAACTCTTGCACCACACTCATACCACAGGCTTTTAATTTCATATCTTTTAGCGTACGATGACACGATGTACAAGGTACATCAATCGCTACATAACCTCCTTACCGACTTGCGGTGACTTCTCGTAATGTCCACGAGAATTCCGTATATAGTTTTATAGGTCCTCACTGTCGGTCGCCTATTCCTCTGCACATTCTGTACGGCTCCTACAAACCTCCATTACCTTACACATCATGAATGGTGCCGGTCGTGGGGAGTTTCCTACCAGGATATTTCGTTTGTAATATTTCTTTACAGCCTTTTATGGAGCCTGCTTTATGTAAAATTCAACGACGTCAAATCACTGTGCTAATGCAAACTATCCCATTTCTGTAACGACTCAACAATACGTGCTTCTCACAACAACTTCTCAGGGGTTGCCACCAACTTTAACTGGAGCCACAACCGGACAATTCAAAAATGTATTATTATTATTATTATTATTAGTCACAACACATTACACAAAAAATACATACATTATAGCTGCGACAACATGATGCATGCACTTACTTAACACGATACTCACTGTTAATACTGCGGATCCAGCCATTTCTGCGAGCCACTACTGTCTTTGCTAGTTATATTTTGAAGTTATATTTCTTTTCTGAATTCACAGCTTTAACACTTTCTTTCCCGTTTCTGGATTTGACAGTTTTAGCAAATTCAGCACATTTCATATGGTAGTTAAAAATTCCTGAGTCCGTGAACCATGGACCTTGCCGTCGGTAGGGAGGCTTGCGTGCCTCAGCGATACAGATAGACGTACCGTAGGTGCAGCCACAACGGAGGGGTATTGATGAGAGGCTAGACAAACGTGTGGTTCCTGAAGAGGGGCAGCAGCCTTCTCAGTAGTTGCAAGGATAACAGTCTGGATAACTGACGGATTTTACCTTGTAACATCAACCAAACCGACCTTGTTGTGCTGGTACTGCGAACGGCCGAAAGCAAGGGAAAACTACAGCTGTAATTTTTCCCGTGTGCATGCAGCTCTACTGTATGGTTTAATGATGATGGCATCCTCTTGGGTAAAATATTTCGGAGGTAAAATAGTTCTCCATTCGGATCTCCGGGCGAGGACTACTCAGGAGGACGTTGTCATCAGGATAAACAGAACTGGCGTTCTATAGATCGGAGGGTGGAATGTCAGGTCCCTTAATCGGGTGGTTAGGTTAGAAAATTAAAAAGGGAAATGGATAGGTTAAAGTAAGATATAGTGGGAGTTAGTGAAGTTTGGCGGCAGGAGGAACAAGGCTTCTGGTCAGCTGAATACAGGCTTATAAATAAAAAATTAAATAGGGCTAATGTAGGATTGGGTTTAATAATGAGTAAAAAATAGGAGTTCGGATAAACTACTATGAAGAGCATACTGAACGCGTTATTGTAGCCAAGGATGGACACGAAGCCCACACCCACCACAGTAGTACAAGTTCATATGCCAACTAGTTCCGCAGATGAGGATACTGAGGAAATGTATCATGAGGTAAAAAAAAATTATTCAAACAGTTAAGGGATCCGGAAATTTAATAGTCGTGGGAGACTGCAATTCGCTAGTAAGAAAAGGAAAAGAAGGAAAAGTAGTAGGTGAATGTTGACTGAGGGCAAAGGAATGAAAGAGGAAGCCGCCTGGTAGAATTTTGCACAGAGCATAATTTAATCATCGCTAACACTTAGTTTAACAATCATGAAAGAAGGATGTACACGTGCAAGAGACCTGGAGATACCACAAGGTTTCAGGTTGATTATATAATTGTAGTACAGAGACTTCGAAACCATATTTTAAAGTGTAAGACATTTCCAGTGGCAGATGTGGACTCTGACCACAATTTATTGGTTATGAACTGCAGATTAAAACTGAAGAAACTGCAAAAATGCATGAATTTAAGGAGTTGGAACCTGGATAAAGTGAAAGAACCAGAGGTTGTCGAGGGTTTCAGAGAGAGCATTAGGGAACTATTGACAAGGACAGGGGAAAGAAATACAGTAGAAGAAGAATGGGTAGCTTTGAGAGGATCAAGTAGGTAAAAAGACGAGGGCTAATTCTTGGGTAACACAAGAGATATTGAATTTACTTGACGAAAGGAGAAAATATAAAAACGCAATAAAGAAGCAGGGGAAAGGGAATACAAGTCTCAAAAATGAGATCCACAGGAACTGCAAAATGGCTAAGCAGGGATGGCTAGAGGATAAATGTAAGGATGTAGAGGCATATATCACTAGGGGTAAGATAGATACTGCCTACAGGAAAATTAAAGAGACCTTTGGAGAAAAGAGAACCACTTGTATGAATATCACGAGTTTAGATGGAAATCACTCCTATGCAAAGAGGGGAAAGCAGAAATGTAGAAGCAGTATATAGAGGGTCTATACAAGTGCGATCTACTTGAGTACAATATTACGGAAATGGAAGATGACGTAGATGGAGATGAAATGCGAGATATGATACTTCGTGAAGAATTTGGAAGAGCACTGAAAGACCCAAGTTGAAACAAGGTCTCGGGAGTAGGTATCATTCCATTAGAACTACTAATACACTACTAGCCATTAAACTTGCTACACCAAGAAGAAATGCAGATGATAAATGGGTATTCATTGGACAAATATATTATACAAGAACTGACGCCTGATTACATTTTCACGCAATTTGGGTGCATAGATCCTGAGAAATCAGCACCCAGAACAACCACCTCTGGCCGTAATAACGGTCTTGATACGACAGGGCATTGAGTCAAATAGAGCTTGGATGGCGTGTACGGGTACAGCTGCCCATGCAGCTTCAACACGATACCGCAGTTCATCAAGAGTAGTGACTGGCGTATTGTGTCGAGCCAGTTGCTCGGCCACCATTGACCAGAAGTTTTCAGTTGGTGAGAGATCTGGAGAATGTGCTGTCCAGGGCAGCAGTCGAACATTTTCTGTATCCAGAAAGGCCCGTACAGGACCTACAACATGCGGTCGTGCATTATCCTGCTGAAATATAGGGTTTCGCAGGGATCGAATGAAGGGTAGAGTCACGGGTCGTAACACATCTGAAATGTAACGCCCACTGTTCAAAGTGCTGTCAACGCGAACAAGAGGTGACCGAGATGTGTAATCAATGGCACCCCATACCATCACGCCGGGTGACAGACACGCCAGTATGGCGATCACGAATACACGCATCAATGTGCGTTCACCGCGATGTCGCCAAACACGGGTGCGACCATCGTGATGCTTTAAACAGAACCTGGATTCATCCGGAAAAAATGACGTTTTACCATTCGTGCACCCAGGTTCGTCGTTGAGTACACCATCGCAGGCGCTCCTATCTGTGATGCAGCGTCAAGGGTAACCGCAGCCATGGTCTCCGAGCTGATAGTCCATGCTGCTGTAAACGTCGTCGAACTGTTCGTGCAGATGGTTGTTGTCTTGCAAACGTCCCCATCTGTTGACTCAGGGATCGAGACGTGGCTGCACGATCCGTTACAGCCATGCGGTAAGATGCCTGTCATCTCGGCTGCTAGTGATACGAGGCCGTTGGGATCCAGCATGGCGTTCCGTATTACCCTCCTGAACCCACCGATTCCATATTCTGCTAACAGTCATTGGATCTCGACCAACGCGAGCAGCAATGTCGCTATACGAAAACCGCAATCGCAATAGGCTACAATTCGACCCTTATTAAAGTCGGAAACGTGATGGTACTCATTTCTCCTCCTTACACGAGGCATCACAACAAAGTTTCACGAGGCAACGCCGGTCAACTGCTGTCTGTGTATGAGAAATCCGTTGGAAACTTTCCTCATGTCAGCACGTTGTAGGTGTCGCCACCAGCGCCAAACTTGTGTAAATGCTCTGAAAAGCTAATCGTTTGCATATCACAGCATCGTCTTCCTGTCGGTTAAATTTTGCGTCTGTAGCACGTCATCTTCGTGGTGTAGCAATTTTAATGACCAGTACTGTAGTCTTGGGAGAGCCAGCCACAACAAAACACTTCCATCTGGTGAGCAAGATGTATGAGACAGGAGAAATACCCCCTGCCTTTAAGAAGAATATAATAATTCTAATCCCAAAGACAGCAGGTGTTGACAGATGCGAAAATTACCGAACTATTAGTTTAATAATTCATGGTTGCAAAATACTAACACCAATTCTTTATGTATGGCAAAACTGGTAGAAACTGAGGTCGCAGAAGATCAGTTCGGATTCCGTAGAAATGAGCACGAGAGGCAATACTGACCCTTCGACCTCTGATAGAAGATAGGTTAAGGAAAAGAAAACCTACGTTTCTGCATTTGTAGATTTAGAAAAAGCTTTTGACAATGTTGACTGGAATACTCTCTTTCAAATTCTGAAGGGGGCTAGGTGTAAAATACAGGGTTCGAAAGGCTATTTACAATTTGCACAGATACCAGATGGGGTATGAAAGGGAAGCAGTGATTGAGAAGGGAGTGAGGCAGGGTTGCAGCCTATCCCCGATGTTATTCAATCTGTATGTCGAGCAAGCAGTAAAGGAAACGAAAGAGAAATCTGGAGTAGGAATTAAAATCCATGGAGAAGAAATAAAACTTTGAGGTTTGTCGACTACATTTTAATTCTGACAGAGACAGCAAAGGACCTAGAAGAGCAGTTGGGCGGAATGGACAGTGTCATGAAAGGATTATATAAGATGAACACCAACAAAAGCAAAACGAGGATAATGGAATGTAGTCGAATTAAATCAGGTGATGCTGAAGATATTAGATTAGGAAATGAAACACTTAAATTAGTAAGTGAATTTTGCTGTTTGGGGAGCAGAATAACTGATGATGGTCGAAATAGAGAGGATATAAAATGTAGACTGGCTATGCCATGGAAAGCACTTCTAAAGAAGAGAAATTTGTTAACATTGAGTGTAGATTCACTTAAATCTTTAAGTCTTTTTTGAAAGTATTTGTGTGGAGTGTAGCCATGTATGAAGATGAAACATAGACGATAAACAGTGCGGTTAACAAGATAATACAAGCTTCCGAAATGTGGTGCTACAGAAGACTGCTGAAGATTAAATGTGTAGATCACGTAACTAATGAGGAGGTGCTGAATAGAATCGGGCAGAAGAGGAATTTGTGGCATAACTTGACTAGAAGAAGAGATCGGTGGGTGGGATACGTTCTGATTCATCAAGGGATCACCAATTTAGTATAGGAGGGAAGCGTGGAGGATAAAAATCGTAGAGAGAGACCAAGAGATGAATACAGTAAGCACATTCAGAGGAATATAGGTTGCAGTAGTTATTCGGATATGAAGAGAGAGGAGGGGGAGATTAGTGTTTAACGTCCCGTCGACAACGAGGTCATTAGAGAGGGAGCGCAAGCTCGGGTGAGGGAAGGATGGGGAAGGAAATCGGCCGTGCCCTTTCAAAGGAACCATCCTGCCATTTGCCTGAAGCGATTTAGGGAAATCACGGAAAACCTAAATCAGGATGGCCGGAGACGGGATTGAACCGTCGGATATGAAGAGGCTTGCACAGGATAGAGTAGCATGGAGAGCTGCATCAGACCAGTTACTGGACTGAAGAACACATCAACAAATGAGTGACAATCTAAGAAGGTTAAGAGATTATCAACACCGGAAACTCATGAAAGAAAGGCAATAAAGAAAAGGGGAACTGTGAGAGAAATTATAAAAATCGATGTGCTACTTAAAAATCAAACACAGCCAGCTAGTGCCAGCTTCAGATCGAGTTTAGAAACATCAGAGAGTAATAATGTGGTGAACAGTAATGGAAACAGTGCAGCGTATGGTTTACCTGAGTCAAGGGTTTCCGAGATTAGAAAGAATAATAATGGTGCGGAAACAATTTTTTCAATGAACCCAAATGACACATGAAAGCGAATGATTATAGTGATTAAGTTTCTCGCGATGCTGCGAACTATGATAAGCTGACGGCGTATATAAGCCGGCCCCCTAAAATTTCGAGGATGAAATTAATGATAATAATTAAAAAAACATGTGCGGGAATACGCTGCACACGGAATGAGTGAAGAAAAATTATCAGTAATTTACTTATTGCATGTAAGACGTAGATATGTATAGTAAACATTTGTTCTAACATATGATACATCACATTGGTACCTAACATACCGGTAGCATATTTTGTTTTATTCAATCTATCAATACTATCAGTATGGTACTGGTATTCACTTCATCACCCTCTCTCCCGCTCCCATAATTTTCTACATTTCCTCCTCACAATACGCCACAATACTGCCATCCGGTTCATTCGATATACAGTATTTATGGAACACATTGATGATTGGCTCTGTTGATGTGAGGGCCACGAAGCAAGAATCCCTTCGCACCGAAGGGTGACAAATGGGTTCTTAGTCGTACCAGACGGTGCAAGGATATGGTCCTTCTTCCAGGAGCCAATCTAAAAACATTTTTTGAAGGTTGTCCTTGAATGGCTTGTTTACGGCCACATCTAGCAGCTTCATTTTGACAATATTCCTCTTGGTCAGGGTTTGCGTCCGTCCCAAGAAATCGGGACCGTCAGCATGGACATTCTTGTACCGACTTCCCGAAATGACCCAATTTTGTCGCAATTTTGCAAACTACTGTTATGAACTTGACTCAAGTACTGAAGTAATGCCATCTGTTAGCGCAACATGTAAACGCAGCGTCAGATTTATTTATCTCAACAAGTTTATGATGACAAGGACGTCTCACAGATGGCGTTTCATGTTGCGTATCCTGTATCGACGATGCAAGCACCTTCTACATCTAGCGCCATCATTCGAAAAAATACCAAATTTCTCCCAGTAGTACGGGACTGGAACTACTGAAGCAGCGCCACGAGGAAGAATCGGGCAGTTCGCATCTGAATAGTGATCTGATAAGACGATTGTTTCTAAAAGTAATACGAATAACGAGAGCAAGTTAGTAAAGTTTGAAGTGTTTACTGAGGGTATATAGCGTGTGAAGTGTGTAGTGACGTGTACTTCGATGACTAAAATGTTAGTGTCGACTGTTTACCGTCTAATAAACTTACCGTAGCTTACGAAAATGCCTAAAGATGGAAAGAGATAGTGTCACTTTTTGAATGATTACAACCAAAAGAGCGGTCTTTTGTCAAGAAAGTACGTACAGGTCAAGAAGCGCTGTGTGAGGTTTGTAGCTGTTTCATCTCAGTGATTCACGGAGGTAAGGCAGATGAGAGGCATCACATTTCTACGAAGAATCATGCAAATAGAGTCGCGGTAGTGTCCACATCAAACCCTGTTTCCACATTTATGATTAAAGAACATACCCAGAAGAATCGCTCGTTGCTGCTGCAGAACTAACAACAGTTTATAATATTGTCAACATTGTCAGTCCTTCAGTTCTCTTGATTGTACCATAAAACTGAATGCCGCAATGTATCCTGACTCCAAAGTCGCCGCAAAGCCAGGACCAAAGCTAAATTAAAGAAGAAATAGAAAAACATGTAGAAGGAATTGGATGCCCTGCACATGTTCTCCACAGTACTATGCTAAGCGCTGAGTGGGCCTTAACCGTCGACACAGAAATAATCATCATTAAAATATTTAATTATTTTTCAATACGCACAGTAAGGACAGAGGAGCTGAAAGAGTTGTACTTGTACGTTGATGTCAATCATCTGAATTTTCTATCTCACTCAAAAACAAGAAGGCTGTCGTTAATGCCCGTAGTTGAGAGAATTCTTAACCCCTTACTGCATGATTTTTTTTATTTTTCTGAAAAAAATGTTACATGTTATGTTCGATGTTCTGATTTCATAAAAAATGCTTAAAAAAATCTAAATCTTATGTAGGGGCGGTTATTTTAGAATTAAGGGTTTATGCCATATATGGGGCAGCATGCAGTAACGACTAATACCATGTGATACCAGTTTTGGGATTGATGATGCACAATGTGGAAAATACACAGTAAGATACGTACATGAACTAGCAGAACTGTATTTATGTAAAACAATTACACTTTCTATTCATTACAATACACACATTTTGAGAAAATAACACACATTCTGTTTCCATTTTTCTCTATTCATTATGAAACTTGAAGCAATTTCTCTCCTTATTCAAGCACAATGTTGTACCGCACTTCATACACGCTATATAGGATTTTCCCTTGCATTCTGGATACTTGCAACGACCACGGTTTTCCAGCCAGATAGGCATGTGATATATCCCATCCAGTCGCACCTGACGCTGTGGAAGATCTGCTGTAGGGCCTCTCTTCTTCTTGCAGTCAAGCTGTTTTTGTATTTCATTGCTTGGCCTACCACGTTTCTTGGATAAGGATTTCCCAATTTTACAGAGGGCCTCTGCAACTGCGACCTTGAAATCAACAAGAGGCATGTAGTCCGTATTTCTTCTTCTCCATAACAGCCAGCTGTTCACACAAGCCAAGTCAACTAGGTGAAAGAATATCTTCGAGTACCATTTCTTTGATCTGATTTGAATACTATAATATCCTAGCATAGAATCTAATAGATCGACACCCCCCTTGTAGTCATTGTAGATCATCACAGAGTGTGGACAAGGTACCATTTTATATTCTTTTTCCTCCCTGAAAAGCCTCTTGATCTCGCCTTCTGGTTTGCATCCAACGTAAGTTGACAAAATGTTGACTACTTATTATCAAACTGACAGTTGCACATCGTCTACTGTTGCTATCTTTTCCTCCATGCTGCCTCGACCATTCATCTTCATTGCTGCCTCCTTAGGTAAAATGCAACCATGTACTCGATTGGACCGGACTGCATGTTGTGCCATATCCGTCACAGACCTATTTTTCAGTATTATATGTATTCTAATGAACAAATATATAAACTTACCTCTTTATAACTGTCCACAGATGTCCTTTTTCCTCTGCAAATAATATAAACACTGAAATCAATCGTTTACTGTACCTGATTGCAACTGTTTGTGTGACCAAACTTGGATGTAAACAGCTAGCAACACAAAGCAAAGATTCATAACACGTAATTCCTTACTCTCCCAACAGATGGCATACACTACTTGCACAGCTGCTCTTGACTGTGTGCCATATCTGTCCCAACATGCAGTTTGGAAATATATTCTCAGATATGAGATTGACAAAGAGAAAAGTGGTATGTGCCATATCTGGCACATTATGCGGTAAGGGGTTAAGCTTTGGATTCCATTAATTTGTTTTTTTTTACGCCGAAGATAGGCCATCTAAAGTAATTTCAGATTTTTTTCAGTAGCTCGATCAGTGAAATTTACTTCTGTCAAACTTGGCTCTGAAAAAAATATAAAAAGGGCGAAGAAGAATAAAGTCGAGATAATCGAAATAAGAAGTGTATTAATCGACCCTCAAAGACTTCCGAATGAAGATTGCCAGTTTTATTGCCATGCAAACCAAAATGACTCTGAACAAGTTAAAGAATGAACCCTAACCAAGAAATAATTAATTTGATTTCGAAATTTGGGGAACAGACAATGGCTTTTTATACCATAGCATTTGATAGTCACAGAAATGGGCTATTTCTTTTAATAAATATCAAGCATTTGAGTGGATGACGCTATCTGAAACCCGAGATTTGGTGGTGATTGAAAACTCTGCCATTTACCTGACTGAAAATGGTGTGAAATTTTCAGGCGATAATTGTTTTCAGGAATGTATGTATCTGAGGCGCTTTTTAGAAACTATGCGTGACTCGGAAGAAGGAAGTCTAAACACTCCATGGGAGAAAGGTGGATTCACTTTCTTAAGCAAACCGAATATCCAGAACGCAAACTCCAATTGCTAAAAATATATACTTGTTTTCTATTACCGCAGACAGCGCCACTGTGGAAAGAGTGTTTCCGCTGATGTCGGCCCAGTGAACTAGTGAACGAAATCGACAGCTGCCAGGGACTGTGAAATCAATCGTACAGTGCTAGTTTAACTACAAGCTTTCATGGAGTTTTATAAATACGTAAAAAGGAAAAAAGACTTGCTGAAAAAGTTGAAATCTTCCTAGAAATAAGGTGAACCCACCTACTTCTGCCACAAGAAGTTCCACGTAATTGTGTTCTAAATAAAAAGTAATTAATAATTTTTTACTTCATTTCTACATCCCCACCCCAGAGCGTCCCGACGAAGACCCAGCTAGACATGACGACTCTACTCTGGGCAATACGACAAGGTCCGTCTTTTGTGCAGCAAGGTTATCTTTTATTTCAGCATTTAGAAGTTCTTTTGAAGCATCGAAAACTAGTATGGCTCTCTTGACAAGCAGTGCCCAGGACTGTAGACAGTCAGTCATCTTGCGTCGTTGTGAAGTAAAATATCTTGCCGTCTGTTTCGATTACAGACGAAAATTGTATTGTTGCAAATGAGTGTTAATATTTTAAAGCAAGGGTATGTAAGCCGCATCCTAACTTTCTTAGGGTGAACTTTGGATAAAAAATGCTTCTTATTTTCGGACCAACACGGTAAATGAATTCTTTCGCTATCATATCGCTAAACAAGGTCATGTGGCACACAATATGGAATGTGATTTCAGCAATTCATGCAGGCAGCATACTGACTTTACGAGCTACTTAAATAAACGTTTGTTTTTCAGAACCATGAGGAATGGCGAAAAACAACAAAGACTATTTTTAGTCTAGGTAGTGTATTTTGGGTCTTTAATGGAACACCGCAGTTTGAAAAACTTAAGATTTAATGACTGGAGAACGGCCAATCTCGATTATCTACCAATTTAGCTGAATATAAGTAACGTGTATTAACTTTAAAAGATTGGGGACAAATCACAGGGAGATTAGACAAGAAACTAACATTTCAGCTTGAGATAGAAGTAAGCAGAAACGGTTTAAAACGAACTGTTGCTGTGGTCGAGACCTTTTCTATACAAGCCCTATCTTTCAGGGGCACAACCATGGGTTTGGAACAAAACATTGCGGAAATTTCGAGATGACACTAAAGCTAATAGCAGAATTCGATCGATTTCTAGCTAAGCACATAGAACTTTATGGAAACAAGGAAAATAGAGCACATCATTGCTTTTTTTTCCAAATGTGCGAAGAATTTGCATCAATTCTGGTTGAAAGGGTTCTCAAGTAGAGGATGTTTCACAATTCATGTTACACACTTCTGGAGGTTGTAGAGGGGACTTAGTAGATCAAATTTTACCGGGATCTCATATCCGGAAACGCCATTAAACGACGCTAAAGAGTGACAAAGCTATGGGTGCTGGCGCCTGTAAACGTATATGTATACAGGGTGATTCCGTGACGATGTCACAGACTTTCAAGGATGATGGAGACAGATAAATTTATCAATTTGAGGTAAGGGTCCCCGTAATAGAAACGAACGAATCGGAAGTTAGAAACGAAAACCGTTCTAATGTCCTGACAGTGGAACGCACATACTCGTACTGCTGTTGCTAGGATCGTAGAGTAGGCACCTTTCAGAGGAGGTAGTGTGAACCAAAATAAGAAAAAATGTCAAGTAAGCATGGACTCTAAAATGCATACCTTAAGAGCTATGAGTACTTGTTCAATAGAGGAGATGTGTTTCACAGTAGCGATGATGAACAAGTGCTCATTGCTCCTCAGGTATGTACTTTAGAGCTCATGGTTACTGGACTCATTTTTCCTTGTTTTGGTACACATTACAATCTCTGAAAGTTGCCTTCCCTGCAGTCTTCGCAGCAACATTACCAGTACATGTATACCACTGTCAGGGATATCAGAACAGGTTCCGCTTGTAACTTTCGACTCATTCGTTTCCCGGTACGGGGACCATTACCTCGAGTTGGCACATTGTTCCTTCTCAGTCATCAATTTGTAACGTGATCTAGGAGTCTCACTGTATATATTTACATTTACAGGCGCCGACGAGTGTAACTTTGACACTCTGTAGCGTCGCTGGATGATGTTTCGGGACATGGTTCCTGTGTAAAACTTGAGTCCCCTCTACAACCTCTAGAGGTGCGTAAAATTAATTGTGAAACACCCTGTCTATTGTAGATAATATGAAGGAAACTAAAAACACACATCAAACAAAGTTTCGCATCATCCCGGTTCCCAGAACTCCTGGAGATAAACGTTGACTGTGGATATTGTATCACAGACACAGTGCCTTTGACTGTTCAGAAATGTCACTAAACCCGCCCAAAGATGTAAACAACCATGCATGAGCAGCGCCTATTAGACGGAGGGGGTCTGACAGCCGACCAGCCGATCAGTTCCACTCATTCCACCAGTAAGGAGGTACACGGCTCGTGTTGCCTATAGTTAAACCATGCCTAGACTGTCAATACCGCGTTTCGACCGCGTCCGCATTGTTACTTTGTGTCAGGAAGGACTCTCAACAAAGGAAGCGTTCAGGCGTCTCGGAGGGAACCAAAGCGATATTGTGCGGACATGGAGGAGATACAGACAGAGAGACAGGAACTGTCGATACATGCCTCGCTCAGACCGCCCACGGGCTACTACTGCAGTGGATGACCGCTACCTGCGGATTATGGCTCGGAGGAAATCTGAGAGCAACCCGACCAAGTTGAATAATGCTTTTCGTGCAGCCACAGGACGTAGTGTTACGACTCAAACTGTGCGCAATAGGTTGCATGATGCGCAACTTCACTTCCGACGTCCATGGTGATGTCCATCTTTGCAATCACGACACCATTCAGCGCGGTACAGCTGGGCCCAACAACATGCCTTATGGGCCGCTCAAGATTGGCATCACGTTCTCTTCACTGATGATTGTCGCATGTGTCGGACACGTGTTTGCAGGCAACCCGGTCAGGCTGAACGCCTTAGACACACTGTCCAGCGAGTGGAGCAAGGTGGAGGTTCCCTGGTGTTTTAGGGTGGCGTTATACGGCGCCGACGTACGCCGCTAGTGGTCATGGAAGGAGCAGTAACGGCTGTACGATACGCAACTGCCATCCTCCGATCGATAGTGCCACCATATTGGCAACATATTAGCGACGCATTCGTCTTCATGGGCGACAATTCGCGCCCCCATCGTGCACATCTTGTGAATGACTTCCTCCAGGATAACGACATCGCTCGACTAGAGTGGCCAGCATGTTCTCCAGACATGAACCCTATCGAATATACCTGGGATACATTGAAAAGGGCTGTTTATGGACGACGTGACCCACCAGCTACTCTGAGCGATCCACGCCGAATCGCCGTTGAGGAGTGGGACAATCTGGACCAACAGTACCTTGATGAACTTGTGGATAGTATGCCACGACGAATACAGGCATGCATCAATGCAAGAGGATGTCTACTGAGTGTTAGAGGTACCGGTGTGTACACCAGTGTGGACCACCACCTCTGAAGGTCTCGCTGTATGGCGGTACAACATGCACTGTGTGGTTTTCATGAGCAATAAAAAGGGCGGAAATGATATTTATGTTGATCTCTATACCAGTTTTCTGTACAAGTTCCGGAACTCTCGGAACCGAAGTGATGCAAAACTTTTTTTGATGTGTGTATTTTTCCAGCATATTAGACTCTATCCTCGATGTTACACATGTGGATCACCCGCTTTTGTTTTAAAGTATCTATCAAAAGATGGATTTCGTGTTGCAAGATTCATCTGTTTTGTCACAAATTCAGAGCACAAATCAGAAGAATTAGCTGATTCATGAACAAATTTGTTATGTAAATAAATGCGATTTAGACATTCACTTCTGCAGGGGTCAGTCGTATGACAATGTATGTAATAAACAAGTTAATCTTCTTGCTGTATACATTCCATGTGCAGCTCACTCCTTGAACTTACAAGGGAACCTCCCCATCGCACCCCATTCAGATTTAGTTATAAATTGACACAGTGGATAGGCCTTGAAAAACTGAACACAGATCAATCGAGAAAACAGGAAGAAGTTGTGTGGAACTATGAAAAAATAAGCAAAATATACAAACTGAGTAGTCCATGTGCAAGATATGTAACATTAGGGACAACGTAATCTGAGGAGCGCAGTGGTCCCGTGGTTAGAGTGAGCAACTGCAGAACGAGAGGTCTTCGGTTCGAGTCCTCCCTCAATCGAAAATTTTACTTTCTTTATTTTCGCAAAGTTACGATCTGACCGTTCATTCATTGACATCTCTGTTCACTGTAATAAGTTTAGTGTCTGTGTTTTGCGACCGCACCGCAAAACCGTGCGATTAGTAGACGAAAGGACGTGCCTCTCCAATGGGAACCGAAAACATTTGATCGCAAGTTCATAGGTCAACCGATTCCTCCACAGGAAAACACGTCTGATATATTCTATACGACACTGGTGACGGCATGTGCGTCACATGACAGGAATATGTTATCGACCCACCTAACTTGCACACTAGGCGAATGGGTAAAAAGATTTTTCTAACTTGCCCGATTTAGGTTTTCTTGTGGATGTGATAATCACTCCCAAAAAAGAGATGAAAACACAAGAGTTTGTCACATAAACTGCAACAAATGAATGCAACAGTTTCACAGTCGCACAGTTTTCCCTGTGCTCTGTCAAAACATATGTTTTTTACGTTTTCAAATGTTTCCGTGTGTAGACCGTAAAATTGTGCATATGTCCACGCAAATCTGAACATGCCCTGGAATTTTGGAGAGCGAAGTTGATTATGTGTGAGAGCTTGAACTTTGATAATTGTCTGAAAATAAAAATTAAACTTTTCTCCCGAGAGGAGATTTGAACCGAGGACTTCTCGTTCCGCAGCTGCTCACGCTAACCACTGGACCACGGCGCTCGTAGGCTGGCACTTTCCTTGATGTTGCCTACGTTGCACATGGACTACTGAGTTTGTATATTTTGCTTATTTTTTCATAGTTCCACACAACTTCTTCCTGTTTTCTCGATTGATCTGTGGTCAGTTCTTCATGGCCTATCCCTGTGCCATCTTATAACTAAATCTGAGGGGGGTGCGATGGCGAGGTTCCCTTGTTAGTAAGATCGTGTTGTCCTCAAGAGGCTTCATTTTCCCGTTTGTTGCAAACAAATTTATACTTTCTTCTCTACTTCCGCTAGCCGGTGGAATACTTTGGAGTTAAAATAGTTTTGTCCCGTAAAACGACCTTCAGAAACACACTGGTCAGGGCGTCTTGACGCTTAATTATAGTTTCAGTGTTAACTGGGTAGAAATAATATCAGCTTCGCAAGTTTTCAGGCTGATGAAAGTGAAAAGGCTTCACTAAGATGCGAGGTGACTGCAATACTGTGCAGTCTGCTGAGTCTGGAATCTGCGATAACAACACCTTTTTGGTCAGTGGTACCGAACAGATTTAATGCTACAAATAAGCTGTTGCAAAGTGTTGATAGTGATTTAGGGGACTGTAATAAAGTTGTACGTTCGAGAGAATTGTTCTACATACCACACATATGAAAACGCTGGCATAGAAAAGATGAAGATAAATATGTACAAAAAGAAACACAAAAAGGAAAAAGTCAAGAAAAATGAAAGTTTACGAAACAGCCGAGCTTGCTAATACTTTTGAAGGAAAGGAAGATTTTCAGGTGAATACATTTTTGGTAATTCTAGTCGGAACGATATCTTAATTAGCGAAAAAAAAACGTTGGAAGAGTCTCACAGCAATTTTGAGTTCCTAAGTAATTTTTCTGGACAAGACAACACTGAACTATTGAAAAGACAACTGAAACAGCATTACAAAGACGACTTGGAGGAATTTTTGAGTGATGATATCATTCTTTTTATTACATACGTGAAGAACAACGAAATAAAAACCTCATCTACAAGCATTTTGTATAGGGTGTTACGTGAAAACCACGTTCAAGAACTATTTCCTAAGTTGGGGATTGCATTACGAGTATTTTTGTGACTCGCTGAAACGAATTGTTCCGCAGAGCGCTTTTTCTCATTCCCGAAAAGTACTCAAGAATTATTTGCGGCCATCCATGTCGGAGGACCAGGTCTTGCCTTCCTGTCCTTGAATTCCAACATAACACAGCAACTAGACTATGACGATGTGATCGACGAATTTGCTACAAAGAAAGAACGTCACTAACAGCTCTGCCTGACTTGACTGTGATGATCCCAACAAGCATATATTTATTATTGTAAAATTTTGTACATGGCTCCACGTTCAGAGACCGTGAATATGTCATTTATAAAATAATTATTATTTATTCATTAAATAATTATTTATTTATAAAATAATTATTTTATATTATTTATAAATATTTTTTAATTATTTTATATTATTTTATAAATGAAATATAAGTACTGCCAGTCTCTCACGATAATTCCGTACTTATAATTTGTATCATACGTTTTTAGTCATAATTCTGTGACCACGTTATAGACCACTCTTTGGTTTAAATTCTGAGGAAGACACTCCTAGCAGTGTTGAAACCCGGTTAATTCGTTAAACATTAGTGACAGAGGGCTGTTTTCTTTTAATTGTATTTATTATTATTACCATCAGCAGCAGCATTCGTAGTTACGTGTCGTAGTTTTCAGTTACGTACAGATGTGACGTCGTTGGTGGTTCATTACCTCGACATGAGGGGCAGAAATATTTTTCTCTTCATGAGAGCGGCAAATAACAATCTTCGCCCCTGCATTTCAGTAATTGTTTTTGCTGATGTTTACAGCACTGAACTTCAGTATTTGAATTACCGGCCTGTCACTGGAAATCCCAAAGCTCCACTTAATGACTTTTACATGCACCATCATAACCACGCTAAATTAGACTTATAGTTTAGTAGATTCTGCCTAATGGTAAATAAAAGGGGCAAAAACATACTAAATTGTACAAAAATAATTTTAAAAATTACTCTCCCTAATCTTTACTTTTCTTGCATTTTGAGCAGCGAAGACCTCGTTGGCTTTATATTCTTCAATAACGCTAAAGTAAGGGCTGATTTTATTAATTTCACTGTAGTGTCTAATTGCAGACCTTCTTGCTGAACTTCTTTATTGAGCCTGTTGACCTGGCAAAGGATACACTTAAATCTTGTGGTTATTTTAATGAGACTAGATACTTCACTACTGCATCATTTTTAAAGTGTTTTTTTTTAACTCTGCTAATGCAAATCTTATGTTATTAAGCTTATTAAGCTCTGATCCTACAACTTGAACACTTCCAGTCCTAGCCTCCCATCTTGTACCACACAGAAGCTTCAGAATCAGGTTTACGTGATTTTTGATTGCTTTACAGCGCTTCAGAGAGGAAGAAACTATTGTGAACAATCTTTGATCTACCAAAGCAAAAAAAGGTAGCACAATTATCGATGATTTAACTGCATCACTAACAACCAAGTTCAAGCTATGATCACAGCAATGTGTATAATGAGCTCTTGGATTTTCTTCGATGACAAGCATCAAAGATCGATCAAAAACGGTAATCGATTGCTTTTGTAGGCCGCCTGGGTCAGGATCTGTAGTGGTGGACGGCTTCGGAGAGAACTTGCAGAATACTGTTAGTAATTTTCCCGATCATGTTGTCGTAATGGGAAAGGGGTGGGGTGTGACTTCAACTTGCCAGGTATAGATTGGGAGTCATGCTGTCAAAACTGGTGCGAGAAATAAGGATTCCCCAGGAAGGTATCGGTGATCATAAGGGTGTGATAGCAACTATGACTGCGGGTTTTACAAGGAATGTTAAGAAAGGTTGGAATATATTTTTCTTTTTACCAAGAGTGACAGGATACAAATTGCATCAGTGATGAGGACGAAGATGTGAGCACAAATGGAAAAAATTCAAAAGCATTTTCCAATATGTCTTACAAGGAGCCCCTTGAGTGCGAGATCGCAAGTTCAAACTTTAGTAAGGCTTATTTGAAGGTGTTATGTTGACAACTATGACAGGAAAAATAATAGTTGCTGATAACTTGCCATGTGCATCATGAGGGCGACAGAAAATGAGTGTTCGGGAGGTGCGGAAATCAACCTTCTGTGGATTGTATGTATCACACTTCACAAAATGGACATTATCGACATTCAAGAAATGTTCGAAACAATCCACTAACGTGCACCATGATCACTGAATTGAGAATGGCGCGTCACAGTGATCACAAAGGTTCGCACCAACAAGATCGAAGGCGAACGCCTTGGGAGTTACAAACCGCGCAGTACGTTCAGCTAGGTATCCACTCTTGGAACACATATTGAGTCATATTGGTGTAACGGGGTGATGAGAACTGATGGAATGTAATGGCATGCAACCAAATGCGGCAGTCTTTTCGTGGAGCTTATCGTGAAACTGGCTATCCTTTGAAGCGTAGCTGCAGACAGTACGATAATATGATTTACAGGCACGGAAAAAGCAAACAACCACAGGTTGAATTTGTCCAGTGGTTCCATGGTGTTACGAACCGCAATGTCGCACACTTTTCAGGATGGATAGTTTGCTATAAAGGAGTGTGATTTTTATGTGCAGACCAGAAATCAAGCAAAAGGAAGTTATTCCGACCAGCTATTGGCCAAAAGCAGTGATCATGCCACATCTGTAGTTCACTTACGCCCATTTTCCCAGTCTTGCTTACTGTGAGGTAAGTGTTCCCTACTGGCCTTGCAAGATCACGCACACGAGGGAGAATCGTAGGGAGCAGAGCATCTACAACTCCTCGCAGCACGAATAAATAACTTCCCAGCTAATTTAATATCCACATTAACAGTCGGCATAATTGTATACGAATGCTTTAAGGCACTAGTGTTAGTTGGTCTTGATACGATTCTGTTGGTACCTCTAATTTCCAGAGTTCCTTTCATACGCAATTCCTCTTCAAATCCCGAATGGTCGGAGTTTAAAACAAATTCCTTACTGAACGATAGGATACGTTTGTTTATCTCATCTGCAAATTTTCGGGAAGATTCCCCAGTTTGCTGTGCATCATCAAGTAGTCGAATTGTTTGAAATTTTGCTATCTTGCGTCTTCCAGGTTTGTATTACTGTTTGAAGTTATGCAACCATCCACTGCTTCACTTGAAATCACCGTAATCTACGTCGGGCGCAATTTGATGTGTAGTTGGCCACTGTCACGCACATCCTGTAAATTGTATCGAGCATCCATGAAACGCGCGAACACCAGTTTTTGTAACAAGTGCGCCTTGCCCTCTCATGAATATCCGTAGTTTATCTTATGCACTACACAGCCATAATGCTGCGGACATATTCGAAGTCGATTCATAATTGTTTTTGTACTGTGCTGCGGATGATCTTCCATGTACGTAATTATGTTTAGCACCCGCTCCTTGGACAACGATCGTCCTTTACTACGTTTTACTGGAGAAAGGATTTGTGGATCCGTGTCCAACAAAGATGATGAACTGCATGGCTCGACGCCTGCTCCAATATCACTTTCACTTGTAAAGCACGCAAAAAAGTGTGTGAAATCTTATGGGACTTAACTGCTAAGGTCATCAGTCCCTAAGCTTACACACTACTTAACCTAATTCATCCTAAGAAGAAACACACACACCCATGCCCGAGGGAGGACTCGAACCTCCGCCGGGATCAGCCGCACAGTCCATGACTGCAGCGCCCTAGACCGCTCGGCTAACCCAGTGCGGCCGTAAAGCACGAATCGCTATCATTGTACTCCTCATGTACATTGTCCGCGTAGTCTAGCGTATACGACACCACACATTCCTCTGACAGGTCTTGCAGAAATGCTAACATTTCATCTGTCACTTCTTTCTCACTCTGTGAATTTGCTTGGGTTCCTTTCTGACGATACGTCAACTTCGACAACTGTTGTTGTAGATATAATGAAATGTTTGCTACACTGCTGTAAGTTATTCGTCGACTACACTCCTTAGCCTCATGCTGTGCTCACAATTGGATACCTTCAGTCCCGCCTCCTGTTGCCATTAGCAGCCAATATTGTGATTGCATTGTAAACAATATGTGGGGAATCGAATGCCATAAACATCACAGGCCTTTTGTGACCTCGCACTCAAAGGGTTCCTTGTCAGACAAATAGACTTCGAAGGTCTTAAGGAATTGGAAAGACCCACCGTAGTTTAATACCCGTGTTGTAAAACTGCTGTGTAAACAAAGAGACCATCACAGACTCAAGAGAAGTCAAAACCTAGTCGACACACAAAATCTGAACGAAGCAAAAATGAGTGTAAGGAGAGCAATGACGGAAGTGTTTAATGACTTTGAAAATAAAGTTTTGTCAGCTTTTCCGGCACCGAAACGGGAGATGACAGAGAGAAGGCCGAAATACTGAATTCCGTCTTCCGAAATTATTTCACCGCGGAAGATCGTAACACGCTCCCTCCTTTCAACCATCGTACGAACGTCGAAATGGCATATATTGGGGCAAACAATCGCGGAACACAAAAGCAACTACAATCGCTTAGTAGTGGAAAGGCATGAGGACTAGATGAGATAACTATCAGATTCTATAGAAGTTAAACGAAAGGTCTTGCTCCTCTTCTAACAATAACAGCAGTTTATCGTAGATCGCTGGAGTAACGAAGGGTACCTAGTGACTGGACAAAAGCGGAGTTCATTCCTCTTCTCAAGAAGGCCCATAAGACAGATGCGCTTTATTATAGGTCTATATCGTTGACGTTAGTCTGTTGCAGAATTACGGAACATGTTTTATACTCAAGAATTTTGACGTTCCTAAAGAACGAAAATGTCCTCTACAAAAATTCCGCAAACAGAAATCTTGCGAAAGTCAGCTCGCTCTATTCTTAATGTCGTGTCTTTTGACTTCAGGAAGGCATTTGACACCGTTCCGCACTGCCAAAAAAATAAGTACTTATCGAGTACAGGCCAATTTGCGACTGAATTCAAGACTTTCCTGCAGAAGGAACGTAACACATCACCCTTCGTGGAACAAAATCTACAGATGTAGAGGTAATTATCGGAGTACCCAAGGAACTGTGATAGTACAGTCACTGCCTACAATGTATATAAATGACCTAGTAGAAAGCGTCGGAAACTTTATTTTTTTTTTATTTACACGTCAAGTTCCGTAGGACCAAATTGAGGAGCAAATCTCCAAATTCATGGGACGTGTCAGTACATGAAATTACAACATAAAAATAATAACAGTTAAAAATAAATGTTCATGAACTTGAAAAAAGTCAGTCCATAAGTTTAAGTAAACGCTATCAGCAATACAATAAGAATCAGCTTAATTTTTGAAGGAACTCCTCGACAGAATAGAAGGAGTGACCCATGAGGAAACTTCAGTTTCGATTTGAAAGCGCGTGGATTACTGCTAAGATTTTTGAATTGGAGTGGCAGCTTATTGAAAATAAATGCAGCAGTATACTGCACACCATTTTGCACAAGCGTTAGGGAAGTCTGATCCAAATGCAGGTTTGATTTCTGCCGAGTATTAACCGAGTGAAAGCTGCTTATTCTTGGGAATGAACTCATACCACTTATTGCCCGAACCACCCGTTTCTGAGCCAAAAATATCCTTGTAGAATGGGAAGAGTTACCCCAAAATATAATACCATACGACATAAGTGAATGAAAATAAGCAAAGTAGACTAATTTTCGTGTCGAAAAAAAAAAAGGTTGACATGTTCCACATCCACGAGGCTCTCCTCAGCATGGATCTATGGAACGAAAAACTAATCTAATCTAATCCAAACTCACTTTTGATTCCGTTCGAATAGTAAAAATGGCAGTATTAAGTCTTTGAACAAGATCCTGAACGTGGGCTTTCCACGACAGCTTACTATCTATCTAAACACCTAGAAATTTGAACTGTTCAGTTTCACTAATCATATGCCGGTTCTGTGAAATTTTCTACAAGCCATGAATTGAGGTCATGTACTGCACTATTTGAAACCGAGTCAATGTTGCACCCAACATCCTTTACTACCAAGCTAGTGTCATAAGCAAACAGAAATACTTTAGAGTTACCTGTAATACTAGAGGGCATATCATTTATATAAATAAGGAACAGGAGTGGCCCCAACACTGACTGATCCCTGGGGCACCCCCCACTTGACAGTACCTCACTCAGACCCCACATCAAAGCTATTATCAACATTGCGAATAATGACCTTTTGCTGCCTGTTGCTAAAGTAAGAGATGAACCAATTGTGAGCTACTCCCCGTATTTCGTAATGGTCCAACTTCTGGAGCAATATTTTGAGAGCAAGACAATCAAATGCCTTAGTTAAATCAAAAAAATATGGCTAGCATTCGAATCCTTTTGTTTAACCCATCCAGTACCTAACAGAGAAAAGAGAATATAGCATTTTCAGTTGTTAAGCGACTTCTCAAGCCGAACTGTACATTTGATAGCAAATCGTGTGACATAAAATGATCAAGTATCCTTACACACACAACGTCTTCAATAACTTTTGCAAACAGTGATGGCATAGAAATAGGTCTAAAATTGTCTACATTATCCCTTTCCCCCTCTCTCAGAGCGGCTTTACTATTGAGTGCTTTAATCGCTCAGGAAACTGACCTTTCCTAAAGGAAAAACTATAAATATGGCTAAATACAGGGCTAACATGTGCAGCACAGTACTTTAATATTCTGCTAGATACTCCATCATAACCATGAGAGTCCTTAGACTTCGGTTATTTAATTATTGACTCAATCTCCCTCTTGTCTGTATCACAGTATTTTAGACATCAATCTCGGTAAGGCATTTGCCAAGAAAGTTATATGATTTCCTGTAGAAACTAAATTTTTATTTAATTCACGAGCAATGTTCAGAAAATGATTGTTAAATACTGTACATATATCTGATTTATCAGTAACAGAAGTATTTTTACTGCGAACTGACTTTATATCGTCGACCTTGTGCTGCTGACTAGACACTTCCTTCACAACTGATCATATGGTTTTAATTTTATCCTCTGAATTAGCTATTCTATTTGCATAGCACATACTATTTGCCTTCCTAATAACATTTTTAAGCACCTTACAATACTGTTTGTAATGGTCTACTGTAGCTTGATTGTGACTACTTCTAACATTTTGATATAATTCCCGCTTTGTTCTACATGATACCCTTATCCCACTAGTCAGCCACCCAGGCTGCCCATTACTGCTATTACCCCGTTAGAATGTTCTAATGGAAAGCAACTCTCAAAGAGCATGAGAAATGTATTACGGAAAGAATTGTATTTAGCATCTATGTTATCGACACTATAAATATCCTGCCGCTCTTGTTCCTAGATAAGGTTTAGAAAACTGTCTATTGCTGTTGGATTAACTTTCATACATAGTTTGTAATTACATATGACATTATTTTGAGCACAAAAGCCTTTTAGTGTTAAAATTTGTGGATCATGGTCTGAAAGGCCATTCACGCTTTTACTAACAGAATGCCCGTCTAGTAATGAAGAATGAATAAAAATATTGTCTATGACTGTGCTACTGTTCCCGTGCACCTAGGTAGTGCTCTTAATACACTTCGCTGATGATGCGGTCGTCTGTACGAAAGTAGCAAAGCCAGAATACAGTATCGATTTGCAGAAAGACCTACAGAGGATTGAGTACGAGTGACAGAGGGGATGCGGAAGATTCAAAGAAAGAGCGGCGCATTTCGTCACGGAATCGTTTAGTCCGCGCGAGAGCATCACAGACATGCTCAACAAACTTCGGAGGCAGATGCTATAAGAGAAGCGTTGATCATCACGGAGTGATTTACTGTTAAAATTTCGAGGGAATACTTTACGGGAAGAGGTGGACAACATATTATTTCCTCCCACATATGTGTCGCGAAATGACCACGATGTGAAAATTCGAGAAATTAGAACTAATACAGAGGCTTATCAACAACCACTCTTCCTATGCTCCATTCCCGATTGGAATAACACTGGTTTTGGAAAACACGTCTTCCACGCCTAAAACCACACTTAACTGTGCCGTGTGACTTAAGTCTGGTGTAAAGCCCAATATTATTGAATAATATTTATTTTTTTTGAGTATACTACTTTTCATGATAGATACACTCTCATAAGAAATTATGATAATGATTTCATTTTGTATGCCTTTACTTAAATAGGTAAGCAATCTTTCAGGTTTAGTCTCATGATTAATATGATCATTTAATACTTGATCGAAATTGACCATTAATTTTGCTTGCCATAAGAATTTGCGTTAACTGGATTTCCCAACATTTCATGATTACCTCTTAATGGAAGATTTTTTTTTTAGTAAGGAAACATACTATGGAAAACAGTCTTGCCGGCCGCGGTGGTCTAGCGGTTCTAGGCGCGCAGTCCGGAACCGCGCGACTGCTATGGTCGCAGGTTCGAATCCTGCCTCGGGCATGGATGTGTGTGATGTCCTTAGGTTAGTTAGGTTTAAGTAGTTCTAAGTTCTAGGGGACTGATGACCACAGTAGTTAAGTCCCATAGTGCTCAGAGCCATTTGAACCATTTTTGAAAACAGTCTTAACAAAACCGATCTCCACTTCTCTTCTTCCTGACGAATTTCATCTTGAGTTGCCTAATACATTAATTTTGGTTTTTGATTCTCTGCGAAACCTCTTTCCACTTGCACATTCTAGTAATTTGGTTGTAGCACTCTTCAAGATTAGAGAGAATTTTTGACAAGCTTTGCCAGTCTCTTAAACCATTTCTTGTGGGAGAACCAGCATTCGAACTGAACAGTCTGCAACAAAAGCAACATACAGCATCTTTTGTTCGAGAATACACAGTCACGTTCGCTTTAATTTTTCCTCATTTGACAGCTGTCAAAAGCAAAGAAAGACAGTACAACACCTTCTTGCCTCACTATCCACACGAAGTTTTACATTTTTTTCGTTCCCGGATCGCTAAGATCTTACAAAACCAGAAAGCCGTTACATTCCTTAGTGATGTTGGCATGTCCCCGTGTCTTCCGCAGTAACACTATCACATATTTCCGCTGGTGAACAGTTGCATCAGCCACTAGTTCTTGCTTGCACGGAATATGCGATTCTTCAGCATTATCAACCGAAGAAGGTTTCATACGTCTACATTCTTTCACATCACACTGTACTTTCACAGAAACACTGTCAGTTCAGTTTATAAATTTATTTAATGAACCCTTTTGCCGCAACAGCTCTTTTAGTATGTCACACATACCTTTTCTTTTTTTGTCTCTCGACAAGCACTTACGATATATTCTATACTCCCGCATAAAACAAATCAGAGGCTCCGATAGCACCAGTCGAAGACACACAAACTACGTCCGTACTTTGCGCCTGACTGAATTGCCGAAACCATTAGCTTCCCTTGCTCGAACGCGCCCGGCCAGTGGGTTATCAGTGGAAATTCCCAATCGTGTGCCAGTCGTAAGGGTTGAGTTTTCGAAATTCCCCCATAGCAGACTAAAAAAGCCGAAAAATGACACCATATCGGCAACTTATCCCCAAATATCTTGAACCTACCTATTCCTTTAAACTACTATTTGTTATCAGTGCTGGCAGTTTTAAGAGGACGAATGGTGTCTTCAGGACTGTAAAACTAACGTATCTATCAAAAAATTATAGTATAAGAACCAAAATTTTTAACTTGTAAATAAAAAAAATAGCCTGACAAAAAAATAAAAATACACGTTTGCTTCTTCATGTTTTTTTCATTGTTCTATTGATTTACTATTAGCGCACCACTACAAGTATCTCACTTCGCAACCCGACACCTCTGGCCACTACACTACTGGGACTACATAAAATCCGTGCCTACACTACACTACTGTGACTACATAAAATCCGTGCCTGTGTATTTTCACTTACGCCTGCTGAAGGCTCTTAAGCTCCGATCTGTCATTGCCCTGCATTTAATCATAACGAATCACACCAATATCGACACGTTTTTGAGAGATCCTCAGTACTGGAAACAGTATATAGGGTGGTCCATTGATCGTGACCAGCCCAAATATCTCACGAAATAAGCGTCAAATGAAAAACTACAAAGATCGAAACTTGTCCAGCTTGAAGAGGGAAACCAGATGACGCTCTGATTGGCCCGCTGGATGGCGCTGTCATAGGTCAAACGGATATCAACTGCGTTTTTTAAAATAGGAACCCCCATTTTTTATTACATATTCGTGTAATATGTAAAGAAATATAAATGTTTTAGTTGGACCACTTTTTTCGCTTTGTGATAGATGGCGCTGTAACAGTCACAAACATATGGCTCACAATTTTAGACGAACAGTTGGTAACAGGTAGGTTTTTTTAAAATTAAAATACAGAACGTAGGTACGTTTGAACATTTTATTTCGGTTTTTCCAATGTGATACATGTACCTTTGTGAACTTATCATTTCTGAGAACGCATGCTGTTACACCGTGATTACCTGTAAATACCACATTAATGCAATAAATGCTCAAAATGATGTCCGTCAACCTCAATGCATTTGGCAATACGTGTAACGATATTTCTCTCAACAGCGAGTAGTTCGCCTTCCGTAATGTTCACACATGCATTGACAATGCACTGACGCATATTGTCAGGCGTTGTCGGTGGATCACGATAGCAAATATCCTTCAACTTTCCTCACAGAAAGAAATCCGGGGAACGTGCTTCGACGACCAATCCACCTGCCATGAAATATGCTATTCAATACCGCTTCAACTGCACGCGAGCTATGTGCCGGACATCCATCATGTTGGAAGAACATCGCCATTCTGTCATGCAGTGAAACATCTCGTAGTAACATCGGTAGAACATTACGTAGGAAATCAGCATACACTGCACCATTTAGATTGCCATCGATAAAATGGGGGCCAATTATCCTTCCTCCCATAATGCCGCGCCATACATTAACCCGCCAAGGTCGCTGATGTTCCACTTGTCACAGCCATCGCGGATTTTCCGTTGCCCAATAGTGCATATTACGCCGGTTTACGTTACCGCTGTTGGTGAATGACGCTTCGTCGCTAAATAGAACGCGTACAAAAAATCTGTCATCGTCCCGTAATTTCTGCCCAGTGGCAGAACGGTACACGACGTCTAAAGTCGACGCCATGCAATTCCTGGTGCATAGAAATATGGTACGGGTGCAATCGATGTTGATGTAGCATTCTCAACGCCGACGTTTTTGAGATTCCCGATTCTCGCACAATTTGTCTTCTACTGATGTGCGGATTAGCCGCGACAGCAGCTAAAACACCTACTTGAGCATCATCATTTGTTGCAGGTCGTGGTTGACGTTCCACATGTGGCTGTTTCCTTAAATAACTTAACTATCCGGCGAACGGTCCGGACACTTGGATGATGTCGTCCAGGATACCGAGCAGCATACATAGCACACGCCCGTTGGCATTTTGATCACAAGAGCCATACATCAACACGATATCGACCTTTTCCGCAATTGGTAAACGGTCCATTTTAACATGGGTAATGTATCACGAAGCAAATACCGTCCCCACTGGCGGGATGTTACGTGATACCACGTACTTATACGTTTGTGACTATTACAGCGCCATCTATCACAAAGCGAAAAAAGAGGTCCAACTAAAACACTCATATTTCTTTACGTACTACACGAAAATGTAATAAAAATGGGGGTTCTTATTTTAAAAAACTCAGCTGATATCCGTTTGACCTATGGCAGCGGCATCTAGCGGGCCAACCATAGCGCCATTTGGTTTCCCCCTTCAAGCTAGACAAGTTTCGTTCTTTGTAGTTTTTTTGTTTGACGCTTATTTCGTGAGATATTTGGCCCGGTCACTATCAATGGACCACCCTGTATAATCTTCATTCGACACACGTTGTAATATAAAACCCGTCAAAATCAAGCTTGACTAAAACGATAAAATCCAATGTGGCGTCTCATCAGAACTAGATACGACCACGACCCAAACGGTCGAAACAAAGCGTGCGCACAGCATTGTGTTGTCAAGGACAGGTGTCACCACCTAATGTCTCCCACAAGAAGAAAAGTACATCGATTGATTTCAAGAGAGAGTGACATCTAGTGAATGTTATTTTTCTATTATTTGAACTAAAATATCAGAGATGCCATTAGTAGCAAGACTAGGCAGATAAAATACTTCCTCAATACTTCCCCAATACCAGAATTTTCTTCCCCAAAAGTTTCCCTAAGCTTATCGTTTGCCCAAAAGTCCCAAAAAAATATATATTTTCCCCAAACATGCGAAAAAACAGTCTGGAGTCGCTGGGCAAGGTTTGAGGGCTGTCACCTCGGGCAACTTGTTGAGCTTGTTTTTGAATTTGAAGCCATTTTGACCGTTTTTCGACCGTGACTGTCTCAAGAACTATGTAAAGGCTTTTTTTTTAAATTACACAAAAGTTTGTGCCTGGTAGCGGTAATTATAAAAAAAAAACTTTGCATATTTGTCGCGCTTGGCCTACGCGCCACAGTTCGTCCAGCGTTGCAGGCGAAAAGGCGTACCACGCCAGTCAGCAACATCAAACGTTTCTTATTTCACCACAAGCAGGCGGCGGAATGCGAGAGAAATGGAAATCTGTATTGTCGTCAGTTCATATGGAGAATTACTGCCGCGGTATTCATCAAAGCTCTTCGTTTTGAAGCAAAGTAGAACCAACAATGAAGGTGCTCTCGATAGTGGAACTAGTGTTAATGTAGCCTGTTGTCATTTTGACTTGGAACATTTTTTCCTTTTAGCGGGAAATTAGACCGTTCATTAAGTAAGGATAAATTTTGACAGCGGTCATAGCGGAGCCCTCTCTAGCTCTGGACCCAACAAGACCGGTCCGAGCGGTTCGGCCCTGGTGTGAGAGACGCTACAATATTCTGAAGGTTTGATAGACTAGTATTGTTAAGAAATAATCAACATGCGCAGGACCCTTCCGTGAAAAAGACGTTATATGTGTAAGACCTACAGAATGACAATTTGGAATTTATTAAGTTCCGATTGCCAAAACGATGCTACTTGCTGCTTCATTCTGACTGTTTGCAGTTCAGTACATAGCCAACGGCTATGCCGCAGTGGTAACACCGGTTCCCGTCAGATCACCGAAATAAAGCGCTGTCAGGCTGGGCTAGCACTTGGTAAGGTGGCTCGCGGAGTATAGATGTAGATGTAGATGTTGGATGGGTGACCTTCCGGTCAGCCGAGCACTGTTGGCTAGCGGGGTGCACTGAACGCTTGTGAGCCAAAATTAAGGAGCTACTTGGTTGAGAAATAGCGGATCCGGTCTCGTAAACTGACATACGACCGGGGGAGCGGTATGCTGACCACATGCCCCTCCACATCCGCATCCATTGACGGCTGTGGGATGAGGATGACACGGCGGTCGTCGGTACCGTTGGACCTTCCAAGGCCTGTTCGGACGGAGTTAGTTAATTAGTTCAGTACATAAAGAAATGATTACTTCTTGTTCGGTACTCCGGACCATGCCTAGTCGGCGGTGCGGGTCTCCCGCATCGTCCCCTACGCTCCTCGGAGTACTGAGAAACAGTTGGCTCTGACGTCTATATTTGTCGAATTATTGGACGTACTGACATATCCTCTTAATACGATCGCTTGCAGAGTCGACTGCGTAGCTTACGGGTTCTGCAAGATATACGTTTGAGCATAGGTTTCAGCTGTCGAACTATGCCTGCCCTAACGCGCGGCGGTCGTTCACAGACAGTTAGACGCCAACCACTACCTTTGACCTCTCTTTTGCGCAACAATGGGTCATGCTATTTTGTGTGCACGAGGTAGTGTTCATTAAAAAATAACACTCTTGTGTTATGGTATCGTTACTTATAATTGCGTGGGTCTATTTATGCAACCCACAATGTTGTAACTGGCCTTTAAAAACAACGCGCTGGATTATCATATTCTCTTACCCGCTACGTGGCAACTATTAGCCCTACAAAAAAAATTAACCGGATCTTTCTTGTTGGAAAGATAATGTAGTTAGATTTGTACTGGGATAAGTGTTCTCTGGTGGCCACGGTTTTCGAGTTATTCAAGAAAAACGTATAAAATGACTTTCAAACGCACCACCCCACCACATTCACCCCTTATCAGTAAGTATTTCTAGTATGCTGTTCGTGGTATTCCCTCCTATCACTGTACAAAAATTTACGACTATATGTAATGTTCCCGATATTCGACAATTTTTGGCCTCCATTGATTGGGCTATTACGCCACCAGCATAGTCGGCTATTCCGTTAACATTATTAATTAATGTTTCCCGTGAGAATAATGAAAGGAAAACGACTTCCGTAAACCTTAAACTAAAACTAATTACATCGACAATTCGATCCAAACTTAACCGTTCCAATCACATTAGTTTTGCACTAAGAAAGCCTGACGACTGCAACGATCTAATTGTTTACTTTATGCTGTTAAAATTCGGTAACTGTTAGGCAAAATTTACACAAACGTCAATTCTATAATTTGTAAGTGCTCGATTAAGCCGCCGTCGTAATAAGGCCAGTCAACGAGGACCAAAGGACCAAAAAAGGTCGAATGTGGGAAATAGTTCATGGTATCGCAAATTTCTGAACATCACGAATTCTAGTACAGTGGTAGGAGGAAGTCCCATGAACAACATAGTATGAAATCCTGACTCGTGAGGATTGAGTGTCGGAATGCGGCGGCATTTGAAGGTCAACTTTGTAACTTTTAAATAACTCGAAAACTATGGCGCCTAGCGATTCGAAATCAAACTGATTTTACTATATGTGTATTCCAGTACAAAATTTAACCACAATAAATTTCCTACAAAAAGGTCATGTTCATTTTTTTTTTGTAGGGCTATTAGTTTGCGCGTAACGAGAGAGCGAATATGAAAATCTCGAGCGCGGTTTTCGAAGGCTAGCTGTAAGTCGACAGCGGATAGAGAGAGAGAGAGAGTTAAACATGATTGTCATCTGATACCACTATAATAAAAGACGATAAGACGTTGAGAATTTATGAGTAAAATTGTTCAATTGTGCTACGGTAACGGGAATTTTGTCGTTAGTGTGTATCCATATCCTAATTTCATTTTTTATGTTATTTATTGTGGACTTAAATTGGCCTTGTTGATATGCAGTAGTTCAGTGTTATCATTTTGAGTGCAGAATTGTTTCGTGAGTTATTCATTAAAGTCGTTGGATCGGTTCGGCCAGATTGGACAGTGTACCAGCTGATAGTACAAAATCTGACAGGATGTTTGTTACTTTTAACTGAAGTACTCGTAGCTTCACCCTGAACCTTATACGAAAGTTTTCGCTTTGTACTCGCGTCGCTTTTGCGTAATTATAAACATGTGCATTTGCCTAAATTACAATTGCCGATTGTGGACTAGCGACCGAATTGTTTTGTATGTTTTCTATTCTGGTGATTACGAGCACTTCTATCGATTCGAAATCAAACTGATTTTACTATATGTGTATCAAAATTACCACACATTTTATTTGAAGCTGAGTAGGGGATCAGACCGCAATTTTCAACAGTTGATGTACATTTCCCTGCTCGTTTCGATTGTGTTTCTGAACTGATTGCGTTTGTGGCGACTACCGCACACGTCGATCGCAGCCGACGTGTAAAATTCGCGCCAACCACACAGATTATTCTCCACAGTTTGCACGGGAGTCACAGAGAAGAGAACCGTCGACTGTCATTCTCATACCTACCTTTTACCTCTTTGTTGTTGATTCTCTTTTATGAATTCTCTTACTTGACAACCTGTGAAAGAAATAAAAAAGAAACTTGAGTTCAGACTCTGTTAGTTTCCAATTTCTAACTGTGTTTGCGTGGGTACACACCTACTTACGCAACATTGGTGACCCCGACTGCAAAACAAACAGCAGATACGGATATGGGCACGCTAGCAGTATCAAGGCTAGCGGTTCGCTTACCACCCTTTTGGCCACACAACCCAACGCTGTGGATCGCACAGGTGGAAGTGCGTTTCACGTACGCGGGAATAACTGCAGAAACAACTAAGTTTTCCCTCGTAGTAAGCCAACTCGATCATCGTTACGCAACTGAAGTTAAGGCTATCATAACAGCTCCTCCGACAGAGTATGCATATGAACGGTTAAAGACTGAACTGACACGACGCTTAGCCGTTTCTCAAGAAGTTAGAATCCGGCGAGTATTGACGCAAGAAGAAATCGGTGACCGGAAACCTTCACAGTTCCTGCGCCATCTCCGCAGCAAGGTGGACCCCGGCACGATTCCAGGCAGCCTTCTGCGTACCCTGTGGAGCTCCCGGCTGCCACCGCAGGTAAAAGCAGTCATCGCGACGCAGAACGAGACGTCACTGGACCCGGTAGCAGAACTCGCCGACCGCATACTGGAAGCGATCACGCAGTATTCTCAATTGGAGCTCATAAGCCAATTCACCACAGACTTACGCCACATTCAGGTTTAACTAACGTGGTAGCTGATTGTTTGTCACGAGTATCCAGTATAACACAGCCTGTAACTATGGCAGAACTAGCGCAAGCCCAGCAGGAAGATGATGAGCTAAATAGCCTGTTGAGCGACTACAACACGGCGTTGAAGTTACAGCTGGTTGACGTGTCCGGGGAAGACGTACGACTACATTGTGACGTACAACATGGTCGATCACGCCCTTACGTTCCAATCACACATCGCAGAAGAGTGTTTGATTTTCTGCACGGCCTATGTCACCCCGGTGTTCGGGCAAGTACCAGACTGATGTCCAAAAGATTTGTATGGCCAGGAATAGACCGCGATTGCCGTAACTGGATTAGATCTTGCCCACGCTGTCAGCTATGCAAAGTGAGCAGACACGTGCGCCCTCCAATCTGACAATTCCCGGATGTCAACGCACGCTTCTCTCACATTCATTTGGGCGTCGTAGGACCTCTTCCACCATCAGATGGTAATCGCTACCTGCTAACAATCATTGGCAGGTATACACGCTGGCCGGAAGCAATACCTACCGATAATATCTTGGCGGAAACTCTGGCAACGGCATTCATGTCAACTTGGATATCGATGTTCGGCTGCCCACTCCATATAACAACTGATAGAGGACGACAGTTCGAATCAGAACTATTCGCTCAGTTAGCAAGATTCTGCGGGTACTGCCATCAGCGCACCACCGCCTACCATCCGGCAAGCAACGGGATGGTAGAAAGGTGGCACCGTACCTTAAAAGCAGCCCTCATGTGCCACGGTACTAAATGGACGGAAGCATTACGCATTGTACTGTTAGTACTGTTAGGTCTTAGGACGATCTTTAAACCCGATATGGACGCGTCCCCGGCACAGCTGGTCTACGGAGAAACAATACCTCTGCCCGGAGAGTTCGCTGACGACTCAGGGGTACCGAATGCAGATGACCAGTCAGAATATTTACAAGGATTGAGAGAAACGATCAAGAAAATCAAACCTGCGAAAGCGTCCGGACATGGAGCCCCGGTAACATTCATGCACAACGATTTAAAAACTTGCACGCATGTATTGTTACGCACAGATGACGTCATACCACTACAACCGCCATACACTGGACCCCATCGCGTGATACGCAGAGATACACACATCCTAGACATAGTACTGAATGGGAAACAAGTAGAGTGAAACCTACTTATATACTTCAAGACACTCCGGCGATGTCAGCGTCGCGCAGCGATCAGCACAAGACAACGATGCAGAACCCCACTCCGCTACCTCCGCAGTCAATAAAGCAGCAGCCTCGATGCACCACGCGTTCTGGCAGACAAGTGCACTTCCCTGCCCGCTACAGAGAGGAACATTCGAGCTCCGCTCTCACCAAGGGGGCTCATGTGGCGACTACCGCACACGTCGATCGCAGACGACGCGTAAAATTCGCGCAAACCACAGAGATTATTCTCTACAGCTCGCACAGGAGTCACAGAGAAGAGAACCGTCGACTGTGATTCTCATACCTACCTTTTTAGTCTTTGTTGTTGATTCTCTTTTATGTATTTTCTTACTTTTTATATGTGAAAGAAATAAAAAAGAAACTTCAGACTCCGTTAGTTTCTGATTTCTAACTGTGTTTGCGTGGATACACATCTACTTACGCAACACGTTTTTCCCAAAACTGTTAGGCCTACAATTACACGATCATTGTGCTACAAATGATTGGTAAATGGTGGCTGTACAACTTTATGGTAGTGAGATTCGGCGGGAAGTTAACTCTAGATGCGCTGTCTTGTACGATCATCATGACTCTGTGACAGCTTGGTTTGCGGTCTGTCTCTGCCACGTCTGTCTTGCGCAACATTACCGTCACAGCATTTTAAAACAGTACTTCTAATCATAGCTTCTGTCACATTTAAGATAGACAAGAAAAAATCATAGCGAGCATGCCTTTTCCCCCTCGGGTTACGATAGAATCGAAACACTTCTCTTGTTCTTAACGGATGTTCCGTCAGTTCTAACGAATCAGGATCATGATAAACGAGAATTTTTTTCTGTTTAACGGCCGACGGATTCTTCAACGGAAATTGTTATGTTCTTTCTTATTGAAAAAATCCGCCTTCAGTTGTCCGAGAACGCTAGCACAAGCGGTTCTGAGTTTCCAGTTATCGACCCATGCTGAATCATCCACATAAGCACGTGGTGTAGTCTCCACAGGCGACAATGCTAGCGCTGACTCTGGCATCCACTCTATCGTACAGATAGCCGGCCGCTGTGGCCGATTGGTTCTAGGCGCTTCAGTCTGGAACCGCGCGGCCGCTACAGTCGCAGGTTCGAATCCTGCCTCGGACATGGATGTGTATGATGTCCTTAGGTTAGTCAGTAAGTAGTTCTAAGTTCTAGGGGACTGATGAGCTCAGATGTTAAGTCCCATAGTGCTCAGAGCCATTTGATCGTACAGACCGTCCTGGGATACGTTATTCCACATCTGCTCCACCTGTTCACCTAGTTCTGTAAGAGTTGGTTGATGAATCGCACGAGTCACTTCTCGTCACATTATATCCCACACGTGCTCGATTGGAGACAAGTCCGGAGATCGCGCTAGCTAGGGAAGTTGCTGCATGTTTTGCAGAGCACGTTGAGTTTGACGGGCAGTGTGTGGGCGATCGTTAACCTGCTGGGACAACGCATCACCTTCCTAAAGCAAGAACAGCAAAAGAACGGGCCAAACAATGTTCTGCACGTACCGAGTGCTGGTTAGCGTCCCCCCAGACACTCCAAAGGCGAACCAGAGTTGTAGCTGAAATCGCATTCCAGATCGTAAGGCCTGGGGTGGGGCCAGTATGTCTTGGAAGGATGCACACTATGAGACTGCGCTCACCAGTTACACGTCATGCACGCGAACGATGTTACACGTCATGCACGCGAACGATCAGCACTTGCGTGCAGGCAGAATCTTTCACCGTTGAAGATCAAGGTGCGCCATTCCATCTTCCAAGTGATCCTCTAACGGCACCTGTCGAGCAGTGCACATCGTTGCTGCGAGGTGAGAGGACGACGTGTTCGACGTATGCGTGCCCGTAGTTTTACTGCTAACTGATTCACAAGAGTTCGTGTTGACACGTCTGGGCTCACGAGCCCTCTTATCCATACCGTGCTGCTTTTAGAATGCGACGATCTTGGCGAACGTCTGTGCTGCGCGAACGTCCGGAACGTCGTCTCCCGGTGCGACAACGTTCACCGTGACCACTGAGACAGCACGTCCAACTTGTGTGACAGTTTTCCTGAAGGACCATCCCTCCACTCCGAAGGCTGCAATTTGACTCTTTCCAAAATAGCTGTAGGCTGTAGAAAGCACGAGTGCGTCTACTCATTGCAACGTTTGTATCCAGCAGATAAAATAGTCCAGCCCATCCTCCAACTACAGTGACTGGGGAACGTGGTGGTTTTCTGTTGGGTTCCGGCGCACGTCGACATTGCTGGGAACGAAAGGGTAGATCTCTCAGCCAAGGAGGCGTGTCTCGATCCGTAAGTATTTCAGTGTGCTATCCCCCTGCACGCACTCACCTTGCTGCTGAGCTCAAGAGTCATGCGTCGGTGGGAGGATGAGTGGCGGGAAATGACTGACAATAAGCTCCGTTTAGTCAAGCTCACAACGCGTGTGTGGTGTACTTCCAGCCCCGTAGACGGGACGAGGTTCTCCTCACTCGGATTCGGATAGGCCACAGCCCTATGAGCATGGCTTCCTGTTTGGGCGAGAGGACCCTCCAATGTGTGGTGCTTGTGGCGTCCAGGTCGCTGTGGGCCACGTTTTATTGGATTGCGTTTTATTTTCTGACCAGCGGACCGCGGCTGCCATCTCTTTTAGGAAACACTCGAACGAATGTGGTTAAGGTTTTAAAGTTGTCAAATGTTTTTACAAAGATTTTAGGGAGAGGGTCTTAATTTGCTCACTGTGTGACAAGCTCGCCCATATTTTATCTACGTGGCCAGCCAATGACAATATCCTGTGGCAATTTTGATGCTACGTTTTCGTTTTCCTTACGTTTTACTTTCTTTATATAGCATTTTCCTTCATTTCCTATTTTCTTTCCGTGTGTGCTCAGGTTTTGCAAAGTCTGTCCACATTCGTTTCTTTTAATGTGTGTCAGGGCGCTGATGACCTCGACGTTGAGCACCCGTAAGCCCTAACACACACACACACACACACACACTCACGAGTGCGTCTTCGTGGTATAGATGGCTGCTTGCTTCGCACGTTTGCACCACACTAAGCCTTCTGGTTATGAGCACTCGCTATTAAAGGCACAGACTGCGCTCTGGTAACTATGCCATTACGCGATCTGTTGTCGGACCACGTTGAAACCATTATCAGAATATCTACAACCCACCAGGTGGCACATGCCGCCATCGGATGAAAATCGACGTCGACTTTCCAGGTGTACTAATTTTTTTTCCGGCGGTGTAAACCTGTCGCCAAATTCATGACCGAGCAGGTTAGACCTCTATTCTTCTTCTTCTTCTTCTTGCGTTACGGCCTCTGTAGGACCACGGGTAGCGCCTTCTTGGACTGCATTCTCCTCTTCCTCTCCCAGAACCTCTTCATTCTTTCTCTTCTTCTCTCCCGCTCTTCTTCCGAGATCTTCAGTGTCCGTTTCTCCTACCGGCTCCACTGATGACACTATAATCTTTTCCTGTATTCTTCTCTGTTACTGATCTCCCGCATATTGGTCGGTGTATATTTGTTCCTCCAATTTTCCTTTCCTTCGACCTTAATCACCAATTCCAACCAGTCCTTCCGAAGTTCAACAACCCACTTGGTTCCTGTCTTTCCCCTTGTCCTCCCTGTTGTTTCCCACACTCTCTTCGTCATTCTGTCCATACTCATCCTAACTATATGTCCAGCAAACCTTGCCCTTTTGAGTGTGATTTCCCCGGATATTGTTCTCATGTTCCGGTACAATTCTTCCCTAGGTCTTCGCATCCACCTCTCTCCACTTCTTTTGGGACCTAGTATTTTCCGCAGCATTTTTCTCTCTTCTTTCTCTAGTTGTTCTGCCCCATGTCTTCCTAGTGTCATCGTCTCAGCAGCATATAATACTGCATTCCTCACCGTTGCCTTGTAGTGGCTTATCTTTGCCTCTGTGGATATATTCTTTTTATTGTATATCTCTCTCGTCATGCAGAAGGATGACCTCATCTTCTTTATCAACTCTGTTATTCCCTCCTTGCTCCTGTTCCTACCTGTTATAAACTCTCCCAGGTATTCAAATTTGTCCACCATTTCCACAGTGCCTTCCGGTGTTTCCCAGTCTGCAGTGGTATTTAATGTGTTTGTCTTGTTATAGGCGATCCTCAGTCCCACCTTTCTGGCTACCTTACTTAAGTCGTCGAGTTGTGTCTTTGCGTCTTCTTCCGTCTCACTTACTATTGCTATGTCGTCTGCAAAGGCTAGACAGTCCACTTGAGCCCTCTTGTCCTTTTTGTCCCCCACATGGGTCTTTGGTATTGCCATTTCCTCGTTTATTGCTCTCCACTGCCTGACCACTTCGTCCAGTGCTATATTGAACAACAATGGTGACAATCCATCTCCCTGTTTAACACCAGTTTTGATCGCAAATTCTGCTGACAGTGCTGCTCTGAATCTCACCATTGTTTTTGTGTCTGTCAGAATTTCTTTTACGAGGTGCATTCAAGTTCTAAGGCCTCCGATTTTTTTTTCTAATTAACTACTCACCCGAAATCGATGAAACTGGCGTTACTTCTCGACGTAATCGCCCTGCAGACGTACACATTTTTCACAACGCTGACGCCATGATTCCATGGCAGCGGCGAAGGCTTCTTTAGGAGTCTGTTTTGACCACTGGAAAATCGCTGAGGCAATAGCAGCACGGCTGGTGAATGTGCGGCCACGGAGAGTGTCTTTCATTGTTGGAAAAAGCCAAAAGTCACTAGGATCCAGGTCAGGTGAGTAGGGAGCATGAGGAATCACTTCAAAGTTGTTATCACGAAGAAACTGTTGCGTAACGTTAGCTCGATGTGCGGGTGCGTTGTCTTGGTGAAACAGCACATGCGCAGCCCTTCCCGGTCGTTTTTGCTGCAGTGCAGGAAGGAATTTGTTTTTCAAAACATTTTCGTAGGATCCACCTGTTACTGTAGTGCCCTTTGGAACGCAGTGGGTAAGGATTACGCCCTCGCTGCCCCAGAACATGGACACCATCATTTTTTCAGCAATGGCGGTTACCCGAAATTTTTTTGGTGGCGGTGAATCTGTGTGCTTCCATTGAGCTGACTGATGCTTTGTTTCTGGATTGAAAAATGGCATCCACGTCTCATCCATTGTCACAACCGACGAAAAGAAAGTCCCATTCATGCTGTCGTTGCGCGTCAACATTGCTTGGCAACATGCCACACGGGCAGCCATGTAGTCGTCCGTCAGCATTCGTGGCACCCACCTGGATGACACTTTTCGCATTTTCAGGTCGTCATGCAGGATTGTGTGCACAGAACCCGCAGAAATGCCAACTCTGGAGGCAATCTGTTCAACAGTCATTCGGCGATCCCTCAAAACAATTCTCTCCACTTTCTCGATCATGTCGTCAGACCGGCTTGTGCGAGCCCGAGGTTGTTTTGGTTTGTTGTCACACAATGTTCTGCCTTCATTAAACTGTCGCACCCACTTAACGCACTTTCGACACATCCATAACTCCATCACCACATGTCTCCTTCAAATGTCGATGAATTTCAATTGGTTTCACACCACGCAAATTCAGAAAACGAATGACTGCACGATGTTCAAGTAAGGAAAACGTCGCCATTTTAAGTATTTAAAACAGTTCTCATTCTCGCCGCTGGCGGTAAAATTCCATCTGCCGTACGGTGCAGCCATCTCTGGGACGTATTGACAATGAATGCGGCCTCATTTTAAAACAATGCGCATGTTTCGATCTCTTTCCAGTCCGGTGAAAAAAAATTGGAGGCCTTAGAACTTGAATGCACCTTGTATGAGTTCTTTTGTAGTTCCATCAAGTCCTCTGTTCTTCAGGATCCTAACAAGAGTATGTCTGTCGATGGAGTCGTATGCCTTTGTGAAATTCGCGAAGGTTATTACTGTCTATTTGTTTTTTAAGGCCCTATGTTCTATCAGTTGCTTCAGGATAAATATCTGTTCTATTCAACCTCTTCCCTTCCTGAATCCAGCTTGGTAGTCGCCAACTGTACTTTCTACATGTTCTTCTAGTCTGTACTGTCTACTCTCTACTTAGACCTCCATTCCTCTTGCGAGCAACAATCTTACAGGGCTTTAGTTTTTGCGTGTCTCTAAACGGAACATAGCGAAGTTACGTTTAGCTGTCAGTTTTTCTTGTGTTCAGTGTGTTATACTTTTAAAATGCCTGAAGTTCAGTATAAGCGAAAGTTTCGCAGAGAGGGGCTAAAATATAAACTTCTTAAGGACTGGATTTAAAAAAGAAGATAGTCCAGGTGAATCATTACCAGAGTGCAGATGTGTGGCTACATCGTGAATAGTACTAAAAATATTCAGATTTGAAAGATCACATACATTCAACGAAGAACATTAAGAACTGGAAATTATTAACGCAGACGCGATAAAAATTTTTTGACTTCCCAATAACAGAGTGAAATCACATTTCTTTTTGTTGCTGAGCGCAGCATGTTAACTGCGGGTCATGCAGACCAGCTCTTCAAAAAGGAGGATGGTCATATGAAGGAATTAAAAGTATGCAAAAGCATCCCACAAAATGTTCCACGATTATAAAAAATATTCTGGATCCTCATTTTTAGGACGATCTAAAGCTTGATATTGGAAACGGAAAATTCAGGTATTTTTTGGACTAGTCTACTGATATTTGTGCAAAATATCTTGGTATTGTGGTGATATATTACAGCAAGGTATTAAATAAAATAATTTTTAAAGCTCACGTCATTAACCAGATTCTGGAAACAGTGTTGTTTGCGAGGTTAAAAATACCTAGGACGAATCTGGTTTGGACTATAAAAATGTTATTGAAACCGAAACAGGCAACGCTAGTGTTCTGACGGGAGAAAATAATGGTGCACATGCTAATCTTAAAAAAAAAAAAAAAAATTACATGCCAGGACTTTCCTTGTTCGTTCCGTATGCTGTCTCCCATGCCTGAGAAGGGAGTTGGCCGAGAAATCTAGAATTTATGACTTCGGCGACATATAATTGGTTCTCTCCATCATCGATTCGACAGACTGAACGAAATAACTGTACAGAACGATTACTTAAGACCACGTCCCGTTAAACGCTGGTCAGGTGCTAGTAGGAATCGCGCACTGAGGGTTCCATACAAGCTTAATTATGTATATAGACAGTAATCCATTCCGGAAATAAGAAACTCGCTGATTTTTGCTTTTTATCGATACTGATACTGACAAAATGTCGTTCACAGGGAAACTAAGACCTTCGGGAACGTATTAGGTTCAAGTCTGAAATCGGATAACAAATGACACAAGACACACTTTTTTCGTGTGATATAAATGCAAATTAACAATTTTCTAATTTTTTCCTTTGCTTGTGGCCAAATTTAATCATTCTATGTCAATGTGAGATACCATATAGGTTTTAATGAGTGAGTTTGCTAGTATCAAAATATGTGTCATAAATGGCTGTATCTTTTGACTGCTTATTGTCAGAGTACGTTCACTCCGAAAACCATCTCCAACAAACAAAAACAATCAACTATTGTATGTTTGGCAAACTTGCAACTGTTATGAGTTTGGGAAACTAATAACTGTTGAAAAATGTTGACAATTTCAAACTCTTCTTAACACACTTTTGGCGTTTATCTTTCCTGTAACAGAAAGGCAATGAAAATGAATTCTGACTGTGAAGATGCATTAGCACTTTGTGCTATAATTCTTGGTGTAATTGTTTGTGACGAAAATCAACCCAAAAGGAGACGCATGTGGTCCAGAAAGTTTTTGTTACGAAAAGAAACCCACAGAGCTTATAATTCTGTATTGGAGGAGCTCTATATTGAAAACAGGCATGGTCTCAAGAATTTTGTCATAATGACACGTGGGCAGTTTGAAGAACTCGTGAGGCTAGTAGCACGACATACTCAACGGAAAGACACAAATGTTTGAGATGCAGTATCATCATCGGAACAACTTCTCGTAACCTTTCGATTTCTGGCAACAGGTGACAGCTGTGCAAGTTTAATGTACTCTCATCGAATATCATTGCCCAAAATCAGTTAAACTGTGGCTAGTGAGTGTTGGGTTATCGTGAGAGTACTCAAGGATTTTGTAAAAGTACTGTTATTTTAATTGCTATACATTCTTCACACATTTTTTCATGCACTCACTACATATTCAGTTCCTCCCCAGTAACCTTTTATCTGGGAATTGAATGTTATTGTTAAGGTCTCAGATTGCAATAGCAATTGCCAGTAAATAAAATAGTGTAAGTTCACGGAAACATTTGAAATATATACACTTACACTCAGATTCAGTGTATCTTGCCAGCATTTCACTATGAAAGGGAGCAATGAAAATATATTTTAAGACTCAAAATGGAACATAATAGATGTCACTGCCTTAAACTTAAAATGAAAAGACTGGTAAATTGAAATAATTTATTCTCAAAAATATTGACTGATTTTCGCTCTATAAATTTTTAAAAAAAAGAAAAGACATCATTCTGTTTCCTCATGTATTGTCAATATTTGTGTATTATCTGCACGTGTAGCTTCAATTTCAACTGTATAAAATAATGTCACTGATTCTGCTGTGGTAGCAGCAGCAGCTTTGGCCTAAGCTTGCTCATCAAGTATTTCTTTTGAATCATATATTACATCAGAAATTTTTCGTTTTACTTTAATTAGCACATTACCGCAGTATGCAAATGCAGTGTGCTTGCTGTTGTATTTGACTGTTCTTAATTTTTAAATGTATTAAGCAACTAATTTCATGTACGTTACAGCTTGCTCTGTAGCAGTGGTTCTCTTTCTCTTCTTTGCAAAAAGTGGACCTCTGACATAAGTTGCTGGCGATGGGGAGTGTGCAATTGATTGTGATGATGATGATGGTGATGGCACAGTAGGTGCAAAGATATTTGTTGTAACAGCTTGTACCCTGGAGCTCATTAGTGTTGATAAAAAATTCATCTGACCCTTCATCGCTATCATCATTATCGTCTTCAGTGGTGGCTAAGTTGTGCTCATTCTGGTGAATTCTGAAATATACAAAATGTAAACTTTAAAACACGGTGCACCTGAAGCTACATTTTAAGATTTTGATTGAATTTGGACACTATTTTTTTTACATATTTTTATAGGAACCATCCACGAAGGAAGAATGATAAGAAGTTTCAAATGGATTTGAGATCATTTGGAACTTCCCACACTGTATTGGCGCAACAGATGGCCCACTATTGAACTAGTGGAGCCTGCAGAAACTGGATCATTGTACTATAATCGCATTGGAACACTTAGTGTTGTGCTGCTAGCATTGGTAAGCGCGTATTACAACGTAATCAGTTAAGAAGTATGTATGTAGGGAAGTATTTCAGATGGTGGTGTCTTCAACTGCTTCAAGATGCTGAGCGATTTTCTAAGGGAAAGATTGCTCTACCCACACCAAGACCACTTCCTCAAAGAAATGAGGATGTGGCGTTTGTTACGGTGGGAGATGATGCTTTTGCTCCTTCAGAGAATATAAGGGATGAATTTGCACTCTACTTTGGATCAGATGTTGGTAAAGTGAAATGGCAAGAAAAACATGCATAAATAAATATCGAGTGAAAAGACAAACGTAAATAGAAACTTCCAAACAAAATCATTGTAGCTGTAATCATTGACAATAGAAGCCATTAATTTGCAAACTACTTTGTATCAGATACTGGCAAAGTGATATGACAAGAAAAATAAATAAATTTCCACTGAAAAATACAGACGTAAATTCAAAATTTCCGACTACAAAACCCCCCAGCTTCAGTGAATGACATTTTCCTTAAAATTGCAAATATTATTTTCCCTGGCTTTTCACACCTTCCAAAAACTTCAGTCGCTCGTAAAATATTCATTTCGGATGTAGATGTCAGTTGTCCCGAATCCACCTTCAGTTTTGAGCGTTTCACAATGCTCACGATTGTACTGTGTTTTCATATTGTCCATTTTCTTTCACACTGCACAAGCAGTACACCAATTTTGTACGAAACTTCTTTTAACAATTTTCTTTCTTTTTCTGTCTTTATTCGCAGAAGCAGAAGGATCTCACAGAGGTTTCCTAAATTCAAATCTAACGAAAGCTGAATTGTTAGCTCTATTGACCACTCATGAGTCGTCATTGTGGAAAGAAACTCAGCGGACGAAGTAAGAAACACAACAGACGACACGGCAATGCGCATGTGCAAAGTCACACTACTCTGCCGCATTTTTTGCTCATTGACCATAAACTACAAACTCGAGACAAAACTTCCCTCACCTAGTTGTTCAGACTCGCAACTTCAAACAACTGTTGACAACAGTTGGAAACCAAATCTAAATGGTTCAAATGGCTCTGAGCACTATGGGACTCAACTGCTGAGGTCATTAGTCCCCTAGAACTTAGAACTAGTTAAACCTAACTAACCTAAGGACATCACAAACATCCATGCCCGAGGCAGGATTCGAACCTGCGACCGTAGCGGTCTTGCGGTTCCAGACTGCAGCGCCTTTAACCGCACGGCCACTTCGGCTGGCAACCAAATCTAACTTAGAGCTGAAAGCAGTTGTCATCCGAGTTTGTTGGAGTTGGCTTGCAGTGTGAAGGTACCTTTAGAAGCGTCTACATCTACATCTACATCCATACGCCGCAAGCCACCTGACGGTGTGTAGCAGAGGGTACTTTGCGTACCTCTATCGGTTCTCCTTCTATTCCAGTCTCGTATTGTTCGTGGAAAGAAAGATTGTCGGTATGCCTCTGTGTGGGCTCTAATCTCTCTGATTTTATCCTCATGGTCTCTTCGCGAGACATACGTAGGAGGGAGCAATATACTGCTTGACTCCTCGGTGAAGGTATGTTCTCGAAACTTCAAAAAAGCTCGTACCGAGCTACTGAGCGTCTCTCTTGCAGAGTCTTCCACTGGAGATAGAACAGATAGAGAAGGTTATCTATCATCTCCCTTACGCTTTCGCGTTTGCTCAATGATCCTGTAACGAAGCGCGCTGCTCTCCGTTGAATCTTCTCTATCTGTTCTATCAACCCTATCTGGTACAGATCCCACACTGGTGAGCAATATTCAAACAGTGGGCGAACAAGTGTATTGTAACCTACTTCCTTTGTTTTCGGATTGTATTTCCTTAGGATTCTTCCAATGACTCTCAGTCTGGCATCTGCTTTAACGACGATTAATTTTATATGATCATTCCATTTTAAATCACTCCTAATGCCTACTCCCAGATGAAATGAAATGAGCATACGGCACTGTGGGCCGGGAGTCCCCCATTCGGGGAAGTTTGGCCGCCGAGGGCAAGTGCTTATTGCATTCGACGCCACATTGGGCGACTTGGGCGCCGGACATGGGGATGAAATGATGATGAGGACAACACAACACTCAGTCCCTGAAAGGAGAAAATCTCCTGCCCCAGCCTGGAATCGAACCCGGGCCCCTTGGCGTGGTAGGCGTTACAGAGGCGGACTACTCCCAGATAATTTGTGGAATTAGCTGCTTCCAGTTGCTGACCTGCTATATTGTAGCTAAATGATAAAGGATCTTTCTTTCTATGTATTCGCAGCACATTACATTTATCTACATTGAGATTCAAAAATGGTTCAAATGACTCTGAGCACTATGGAACTCAACATCTTAGGTCATAAGTCCCCTAGAACTTAGAACTACTTAAACCTAACTAACCTAAGGACATCACACACACCCACGCCCGAGGCAGGATTCGAACCTGCGACCGTAGCAGTCCCGCGGTTCCGGACTGCAGCGCCAGAACCGCTAGACCACCGCGGCCGGCCCATTGAGATTCAATTGCCATTCCTAGCACCATGCATCAATTCGTTGCAGATACTCCTGCATTTCCGTATAATTTTCCATTGTTACAACCTCTCGATATACTACAGCATCATCCGCAAAAAGCCTCAGTGAACTTCCGATGTTATCCACAAGATCATTTACGTATAGTGTGAATAGCAACGGTCCTACGACACTCCCTTGCGGCACGCCTGAAATCACCCTTACTTCGGAAGACTTCTCTCCATTGAGAATGACATGCTGCGTTCTGTTATCTAGGAACTCTTCAATCCAATCACACAATTGGTCTGATAGTCCATATGTTCTTACTTTGTTCATTAAACGACTGTGGGGAACTGTATCAAACGCCTTGCGGAAGTCAAGAAACACGGCATCTACCTGGGAATCCGTGTCTATGGCCCTCTGAGTCTCGTGGACGAATAGCGCGAGCTGGGTTTCACACGATCGTCACTTCACTTTTTTATATCGCCAAGGGACCGTAGTTCTTAATATATGGCATAAATTTCAACTTGATTCGTGTACCCGTTCCTGAGAAAAAGGATTTTGAACAGTCGGAGAGACAGGCGGTGTAACATTATGTGATTGCCTTATCATTTTAAATCATTCACTAATCGAGCAGTCGCTCGGCAACAGCTACAGTTAGCAAATAATGTTGCGAGAATGTAAAAGGTGAACGACCTGTGACGTAACTTGTTTATTGTCGAAGCGCCGTCAGAGATGCTGTGAGTTATTGACTTTGAAAACCGCGGCGCGAAAAACGGACAGAAGAAGAACACTTTTACACATTTTTTTTTATGTACGGATATTCTCGATGAACAGTTACTCATTCTTCTCTTGTCTCCTGTAACTTGTGTCGGACGCGCATGTCTTGCCGCCGTATTATTATTGTTAAAATTAATATTGTTCTAGTGTAAAGTAAATGTGTAATACTAAAAGTGCCTAGCAGTAGATTTATTGTGCGACGTGTATGTGAAAACGTCAAAGGAATTGTTTTCATTACGAGAAGTGCCAGTCAAAACGGCATCCATGTTAAATCCTTCATTGCAGTGTAGGTTCGTCTATTAATTGCCATAAATTCAGAGTTAAATGGAACTGGTGTATGGACTATTCATTTACTATAGAATCTATGTCTCACTTCTTCATGAAATTATTTAATTTTCTATATGTTTCTGCCAAATAGAGAGTTCACAGTCACGAATTCTTTCGTCGAGTTCGGACGGAAGTTGCATGCGGCGAAATATTTTCTCCGCGCCATATTCTACTGGTAAATGCATGATAAACTACGGTCCCTTAGGAAATTCATGTTGAGCTATCCAAAAATAATTATATTTTAAATAGGCATTTACTCTCCTCTGCAATGCAACTTCCGACTGATCAGACGATCAAACAAGAAACAGCCGCACACGGTCGGCGTTCGCAAATATGTTTCCACCGCTGATTATAGCTATATGTTACAGCACAAAAGTAAACATATTGTTATAATTAGCGACTACGAACGGGGACATTTATAACTGTATGTTTATGTATACACATTACGTAAACATATCGTTATAATTGGCGCCCGAAAAGGGACCCGAATTAAAAAAAACTTAAAGGAATAAAAATTTATGTAAGATAGGCATTGTGGAAATATTCATAAATAATTGTAGCTAATCTAGTGCTTTTTATTTGTTACATGACATCAAACGCCATCCAATAAAATTTCCATTGAGCGAAAGAAACGAGATATTCAGAGAAAATTACGGAAGAGAGATTTTTTTTTTTGGAACAGAATTTGTGCGAAAATCTAGTTGCAACGCCCAAGGCAGTCATCAACAACGTAAGTTAAAATTTCGTTAGCCATAGCCAAGCTTCCTTAATTTCATCCGACATTAATCAATTTGTGACGATCTTTAGTAGTTGCAGTAAAAATTGGCTCTGAATTCAGTAGATTGCATTTACTAGAGTAGAAATTTCTTCAAGTATTGTTTAAATTACATTGTTGTGTATTGCATATCATTTGTTTTTAAATGTCCGCTGCCTGTTCACGGAGCTGACCAGCCTTAGTTTTCATTTATTTTGACCAGTGTGCAGCCATACTTTCTTTACGGTCCAGAATAGTCTCTTGTTCTCGTGACGTGCAACTCCCGACATTCCGAAGTTGGACGTAGCAGTGACAACCGACTCGCAACCGATAAATTACATCTCTGTCGACAGCTGACGGCCGTAGCTCAAACGAACTTCATTGACTTACTGTTTGTAAATAAGTGAGCTATGGCAGACGATAAAATGTCATCACTAGATTCAAATGAACGGAATGAAACGAGTGAAGTGTCGCGTCGCTTACGGTCCCGCACGATAATTAGTAGGGCTGAGACACCAATTGAAACAATTGTAGAAAGTGAAGTGGGAAATCTTACGGACTTTGGTGCCTCACACCATAATGTTACCGGTACTGAACTAGACAATGCCAACATAGTTTCTGCCACTTGTAGTCGTAGCCATATACTGGTTACAAGGGAGGCAGGTGAAAGCAATTCGGGGGTAGTGACAGACGATGTATTCAAACAGCTACTGAGTCAAATAAGTCAAATGTTGCAGGACGGAAATCGCCAATTGAAAGAGGAAAATCGCCAAATGGTGAATTCCATTAAAAATGATTTGAAAGACGAAAATAGACAAATCTTAGCCTCGCTTGAAGATAAACTTTCTACAGTAATTGAATATAAACTTTCTGCAGTAAGCGAAGAAATAAAAACTGTTAGAGAAAACGTACCCAAAGAAGTAGCAAAGCAAGTTAAGGATGCTGTTTCTCAAATGCGAAGTGGAATAATTTTCGAACTGAATGACACTTTAGCTACCATGCAAAGCGAGACAGCTGACATCCGAAACGCAACCAAGAATCTTGACTCCACCGTAACCACGGTTAATCACAGATTAGACAGAGTAACTACGCAGGTAGAAAAACTAACCGAGGGAATGTCAAATTTGACTCTGGAAACGGAAACGAAAGTAAAGGAGAGGCTAGATAGTCATGAGAGAGAATTTAGAGAAAAGTATGAGAACTGGATTGCTGGAAAGGACAAATTTGTCGAAGGTAAAATTAACAAAGACCTAGTAGAGACTGTGAAAGCAACCTCTATTGGTATCTTGTCAGCTCCTGGAAGCTCCAGAGATACCGTAATGTCTGAACTCGGTAGCATTAGGCGTACCCTTCAGCAAGAATTACCAAATTGGAAGCAAGAGGTAACGGAACAGCTAAATAACCTGAAGGCACAAGTGAGTAGTAGTTCCCGGATACAGAGACCGAATTATCCTAACTCTTTAGCCTCAGAGGAAGAAGATGAATTATTTCGGCAATTCCGAATACCTGTTGTATCTAATGAACACACTTCACCCCCACATATTCCAGTTAGTCACCGAAATCAAGAATCTGACTCAGTAGTAAAAATGATGAAGGAAGAAAGCACGATAAAGCATCGAGTTTTTCAAACCTTTAACCCGGAAAAACGAAATATCCACCCAATTGCTTTTCTTCGTGGATTCTCCGGCATTTTTCCAAATTCGTGGACTGATAGACAGCGTATCCAATTTGTTACCGGATATATAGGTGGCGAATCGGCAATATGGGGAACAGAAATGGTTGATAAGTGTCGAACATATGAGGAGTTTGAGCACTGTTTCCTCAGCAAATTTTGGAGCGAAGGTGTTCAGAAGCGCCTTCGTAAAGAAGTCTATAATGCAGAACAATTTGACCCCAGGAATAGTAGCCTGAGAAAATACTTCGAAAAATATCTTGGCAAAATTAGGTATTGAGATAACCCTATCAATATTAAAGATGTAATTATGATTCTCAAGTCTAAATTACCCATTTCGATTCGTGAAAAGCTGATAGCCATACCAGATGATGATCCAGATACCTTTCTGTCGATCTTAGATTCCCTAGACCTGATCTATGAGGACATGAGAGGTAACAAACCGCGGAATACTCCGCACAATTCTTGGCCACAACATTACGACAGTAACGGCTATGAAAAGCCAGGGAACGGTTCAAGAAATACACTCCTGGAAATGGAAAAAAGAACACATTGACACCGGTGTGTCAGACCCACCATACTTGCTCCGGACACTGCGAGAGGGCTGTACAAGCAATGATCACACGCACGGCACAGTGGACACACCAGGAACCGCGGTGTTGGCCGTCGAATGGCGCTAGCTGCGCAGCATTTGTGCACCGCCGCCGTCAGTGTCAGCCAGTTTGCCGTGGCATACGGAGCTCCATCGCAGTCTTTAACACTGGTAGCATGCCGCGACAGCGTGGACGTGAACCGTATGTGCAGTTGACGGACTTTGAGCGAGGGCGTATAGTGGGCATGCGGGAGGCCGGGTGGACGTACCGCCGAATTGCTCAACACGTGGGGCGTGAGGTCTCCACAGTACATCGATGTTGTCGCCAGTGGTCGGTGGAAGGTGCACGTGCCCGTCGACCTGGGATCGGACCGCAGCGACGCACGGGTGCACGCCAAGACCGTAGGATCCTACGCAGTGCCGTAGGGGACCGCACCGCCACTTCCCAGCAAATTAGGGACACTGTTGCTCCTGGGGTATCGGCGAGGACCATTCGCAACCGTCTCCATGAAGCTGGGCTACGGTCCCGCACACCGTTAGGCCGTCTTCCGCTCACGCCCCTACATCGTGCAGCCCGCCTCCAGTGGTGTCGCGACAGGCGTGAATGGAGGGACGAATGGAGACGTGTCGTCTTCAGCGATGAGAGTCGCTTCTGCCTTGGTGCCAATGATGGTCGTATGCGGGTTTGGCGCCGTGCAGGTGAGCGCCACAATCAGGACTGCATACGACCGAGGCACACAGGGCCAACACCCGGCATCATGGTGTGGGGAGCGATCTCCTACACTGGCCGTACACCACTGGTGATCGTCGAGGGGACACTGAATAGTGCACGGTACATCCAAACCGTCATCGAACCCATCGTTCTACCATTCCTAGACCGGCAAGGGAACTTGCTGTTCCAACAGGACAATGCACGTCCGCATGTATCCCGTGCCACCCAACGTGCTCTAGAAGGTGTAAGTCAACTACCCTGGCCAGCAAGATCTCCGGATCTGTCCCCCATTGAGCATGTTTGGGACTGGATGAAGCGTCGTCTCACGTGGTCTGCACGTCCAGCACGAACGCTGGTCCAACTGAGGCGCCAGGTGGAAATGGCATGGCAAGCTGTTCCACAGGACTACATCCAGCATCTCTACGATCGTCTCCATGGGAGAATAGCAGCCTGCATTGCTGCGAAAGGTGGATATACACTGTACTAGTGCCGACATTGTGCATGCTCTGTTGCCTGTGTCTATGTGCCTGTGGTTCTGTCAGTGTGATCATGTGATGTATCTGACCCCCGGAATGTGTCAATAAAGTTTCCCCTTCCTGGGACAATGAATTCATGGTGTTCTTATTTCAATTTCCAGGAGTGTAGTAACGATTGGCAAAACGGAAAAAAAGCAGTGGGTATCCGCACAAAAGGAATAGACATAATCAACACAACCGATTCAATCCCGTGTATAACACGACTGGTAACCAGTACGGCAATCAATCGTACAAGCAGAAGTTTGGAAACGGTTTCAGTCAAAAAGGTTGGCAACAGCAGAGCGGATCGCAATGGAATGCACCGTACTAGCGCAGCCAACACTCAGATTACGGGCAGCAACAAACAGCTGATAACGCCCACTCATACCAATACAACTCCGCGCCTAGTAAAAATCAAGCGCAGGGAATGTACAGAAACACGCAGTTTAACGGCAAACCACAGTGTGAAGGTGGATTTCACAGTAACAATTCAGGAAATCATAATAGTAATAAAAATCATCAGACACCGCGAAGGCATTACAATCCCCCTGTATTTTTCGCAAACGCGGAAGACAGTAACACGTATTGGACACCAGGACAAACGCAGCAACATTTTGACACGAGGTTTGTGCATAACAGTAATTTTGTTCCTCAGTGTTCTCACAATGTCAGATTGGTCGAACTTTCTAATGATGAAGGCCAATCAAAACCACACAAGCAGGAAAACTAAGTTCAGCATCTGAAAGCTCCCTAAGTGATGCTGTGAGACAGAATGGGGGCGACCACTTCGACGGAGAGACTGACCATGACGTACTTGTACTGAGATACGGTGTTAACTTATAAAGTAGGCGAAAAGGTCTTGCAAAAAACACACTTTAAACCATCGTTGCTCTTACACAAAAATCGAAAATGGCAAAGTCTTTTTGAGGGACCTTACGAGATCCTTCGTATACCGCATACAGGTTGTTATCTGATTTCTGATCCCGCAAATGGAAAAATAAAAGGGTTATACCATCACTCTGATCTTAAAAAATATCATGCTACAGAATAAGTCAAAAGGAAAGCTTTATAATGACAAGAGAAGGTTGGCCGCTAGTGACTAAGTGACAACTGATTTGACTTCGTTAAAAAAATGCTTAGAATATATTACACGACAGTGAGTCTATCTTGCTATACAGCAGACAATTTAAAATATGTTATCTTGAGCCATAATTTAAGTACAGACAAGCTGATAAATGAAAAAAATTCTTGTTTAACAAAGAAAGTGATCAACTCCAAGAACTCTAGTTTTAAGATTTAGTTTTAAGGGGATAATATTTACGAGAGAAAAATGAAATATAAAGGGAAGGATGTGCCTAACAAGCCGGCTTCTGCGATATGAAATGCTAAAGAAGTGAAAATAAAACATAGTATGTAAGAATTTTTTTTTAAGTTCAAGGAGCAATGATCGAGAAATGAAATTTATTTTCGTCAAAGACAAGAGTCGCTGGACAATTGTTGGTTCCTGATCCCACTAAAAAGGAAAACAAGTAACTAGTTTCTAAGTCAGCTATGTCTAGATTAAGTTCCAATGTACATAGAAATCTGGAACAGGTTCATCTCTGCATTAAAATAACGTAATGTTTACGAAGCATGTGAGTTACTTGTAAGTACCAACATGACCATGAAAGCGCTGTCCTTCAGCTAGATAAACAAAGTAGCATTAATTGTAATTGCAATACGCAGGACAGATACATTCAAAGCCATAATAAGTGAAATAAATACCAAGTATAAGAGCGTAAGCGGCAAGGACAAAGCAATTATGACTTAAGGTCATATATAGAGGTCAATGCAGTGTAGCGCAAGCAGGCGTCAAGGCGAGAATAAAATGACAATGAAACAGCCGGCAAAACAACCCAACTAGTTCTTAATTGGAGCGCGTACGCAGACGTACGGTGCAAAGGCAAATTAATTTCTAAGTCATAAGGAACAAGGAGTTGTTTGCTAGATTTCTTCTTCTATGTACTATTATATCTATGTCTTTCTTCTGAATTTGTGTAAATACCCTAAGCCGCCTAAACCCGTCCCGTAGACTTGACGTCACAGATTGAGAAATGCAGTTGACGTGGAAGGCTGGTTTGGCATACGATTTTCAAAAGGAAACGCGTGAACGAAATCGGGAAAAGCTAGTTTTGAAATGTCTTTATTTTTCCTTTTAAAGTCAATCCGAGACGGAAACCGAGATCGCGATAAGGAATTTGAATATTTTCTTGAATGGTGTTCTGTTCTCATGTGAGAGGGGGATCAAATGTGACTGATTGGTCCTCACATCTAGTAAAAAGAGAATTTTTGTTGAAATGACAGTGATAACTTTAATGAATCTAATAAAATAGAAAGAACGATTGAAATGAATTAAAATAATAATAATTGCTAACAGATCGGAGAAACTAATGTATTGTGACTGTGAACTAAAAGCATAATTAGTCTTAGAGAAAGATGAGGAACAATGTAAAGCGAAATGTTAAGGTAGTTACCAACAAAGCAACAGAAATTGAAATGGACATGACAATCAAAGCTCTCACTTAGAAAGCTTCAAAGTGAGACAAACTATTTGATTATAAACTGTAAAAAAATTGTGTACATAGTAGTGTATAAGTGAAGGCTTAAAATGGTGTGGAAGTCTGCCACAGACACGATGAAGATAAAAAGTGTTAAACGTGCAGATAGGCCGACGGACAATGATAGTCCGGTTGTGTAACCGAAGGCGGTGATGTGATTACGTGCAGTGCACCGGAAACCAAGTGTGTTAGCTGCTTTGCAAAGTGCGAGCGCTAGCCTACCTTAAAATCTTCAAAATCGGCTGGAAAATGTGGAGACAGGGATGGTTTCAATGGAGTCTCTGTCCTTGGTAATCCTCGTCCCTCCGCACCATCTCAGCAAACCACAACACCATCGACGTAACGTGTTCACTGAACCGTGCGCGGAAAAGCTGAAGTACCGCGTGGAGGCTAGTGAGCGCCTCGAGTTGCGATTCAGCTCTAACAATCAGCCTGTGTCAACGTCCATTGACGCAACAAACGCGTTAAATTTAAAGTGATGTACTTGCACAGCACTCCCGCTGCAGTTCGACGAAACGGACTTTCCATGAAAGCCGCTCCCAAAATAAAAGACTCTTATATGAGTTCACAACATATCACATACTATGCTAATGTTATATCCCGTGGATGAAATGTGAACAGCCAAACCACACGCGAATAGTGACAAAGTCAAATTCCTATGAATCCCAAGTCCTAAAATAGATTTAAGCTTAGTTTTTAGACTAATGGGTATTTATATTTCTTGTTACATGTAACGTTTGTACGTAACGTGCGAGTGAGACTCACCCGCCAGAGCTGATGAAAAGTTTTCTACTCGGAGACCGCAAAGTAGCGATCCAACTTCTCAAGGCATAAGCTTCACCTGGAGAAGAATCAAATTTTAACTTACCTGTCAATACACAAACAATGAAAGCGTAAAAATCATAACAATAGTGAGCAATGGAAAATGGACACGTGTGAGAAATTCCATGTGTGAGAATTATATATGTATAAAAATGGACACGTGTGAGAAATTCCATGTGTGAGAATTATATATGTATAAAAATGGACACGTGTGAGAAATTCCATGTGTGAGAAGTATATGTGTATAAAAATGGACACGTGTGAGAAATTCCATGTGTGAGAATTGTGTGAGAATTATGTGTGTATAAAAAGATGAATCCTATGTGTTTTCTTTCAGGAGCAAAGAGCGTATGAACTCTGGACAATAACTTGAGGCCACAAAGATGGTCGTTATGAACTCTGTAAAAAAAAAAAAAAAAAAGACTGTAATGAGTATAATGTATAATCTCCATTGTAAACTTCGTAGATTTACTGTCTTAGTTTTTAAATTTTTTTGTGTATATTTACCTTAAGAACTGTCTTTGTCTATGAATGAGAGATCACCATATTTGTGCAATCCTAATAATCAAACGACAGGAATACTGTGTTTGATCAATGTAAATCTGTAAAGTACTCAATCCCATAATGTTAACGGCGACATGTGAATCTTGGTAATCTCCTTGATTTCCAAGATTCCCATGGAAGGCAATGTAACATTATGTGATTGCTTTATCATTTTAAATCATTCACTAATCGAGCAGTCGCTCGGCAACAGCTACAGTTAGCAAATAATGTTGCGAGAATGTAAAAGGTGAACGACCTGTGACGTAACTTGTTTATTGTCGAAGCGCCGTCAGGGATGCTGTGAGTTATTGACTTTGAAAACCGCGGCGCGAAAAACGGACAGAAGAAGAACACTTTTACACATTTTTTTTATGTACGAGATATTCTCGATGAACAGTTACTCATTCTTCTCTTGTCTCCTGTAACTTGTGTCGGACGCGCATGTCTTGCCGCCGTATTATTATTGTTAAAATTAATATTGTTCTAGTGTAAAGTAAATGTGTAATACTAAAAGTGCCTAGTAGTAGATTTATTGTGCGACGTGTATGTGAAAACGTCAAAGGAATTGTTTTCATTACGAAAAGTGCCAGTCAAAACGGCATCCATGTTAAATCCTTCATTGCAGTGTAAGTTCGTCTATTAATTGCCATAAATTCAGAGTTAAATGGAACTGGTGTATGGACTATTCATTTACTATAGAATCTATGTCTCACTTCTTCATGAAATTATTTAATTTTCTATATGTTTCTGCCAAATAGAGAGTTCACAGTCACGAATTCTTTCGTCGAGTTCGGACGGAAGTTGCATGCGGCGAAATATTTTCTCCGCGCCATATTCTACTGGTAAATGCATGATAAACTACGGTCCCTTAGGAAATTCATGTTGAGCTATCCAAAAATAATTATATTTTAAATAGGCATTTACTCTCCTCTGCAATGCAACTTCCGACTGATCAGACGATCAAACAAGAAACAGCCGCACACGGTCGGCGTTCGCAAATACGTTTCCACCGCTGATTATAGCTATATGTTACAGCACAAAAGTAAACATATTGTTATAATTAGCGGCTACGAACGGGGACATTTATAACTGTATGTTTATGTATACACATTACGTAAACATATCGTTATAGCGGATAACAAAGTGATTCTATAAGCCATAAGGCTTTCTTCTTTACCGATTAAGTTGCAAAACCCTAAAAATTGGTAGACCTTGTGAAACTCTGTGACTGTCGCCTGTAAATAGGCTATTTAACCAGTGGAATGAACTGAAGGTGCATTTCGAGATATCCCGCCTAAACTATACTGCTGAATTATTATATAATACGTACAAAGATGAAAGCAATTTGGCTTTATTTTCAGTGCTATGCCCCGTAGTAGAAGAGTTACAACGAGTCAACAAAAAATTTGAAGCTAAAAACGCTAATCCGTGTAAGCTGTTCATGGATTTATCTACTCTAATCGGGTTCTTGGTCTCTAAAGTGGTCATACCACGTCCAAACATTAGATCCTACTGTAAGTCTTGAAAATGACGAGGAACCAAAACCCTGCCTTGGTTTCGTATTCGAATCGATGGTAAGTGAACTCAACAGAATAAATTCCATAACTGAACAAGCTGAACACGAACTTCGCCAAAAATGCATTAAATTTACAATAAATTCAATAGATCAGCTCCGTTCTAGGTAAAAGCGGCTGGAGGCGTATGACTTTTTAATGTCTAGATCTACATCAATACTCCACCATCCGCCTGACGGAGTGTGGCGAGCAGTACTTCTGGTACCACTAACTAATCCCCCATTCCCTCTTCCATTCGCAAATGGCGCATGGGAAGAATTATTGCCGGTAAGCCTCTGTATTAGCTCTAATTTCTCGAGTTTTTTCGTTGCCGTTATCTCGAGAGACGTACGTGGGAGGAAGTAATATGTTGTCCGACTCTTCCCTTTCGGAATTTCCATAGCAGACCTCTCCGTGATGCGTAACACTTCATTTGCGTCTGCCACTGGATTTTGTTGAGGTCACTGTAACACTCTCGCGGCGACTAAACGGTTCCGTGAAGAAACGCTCCGCCCTTCGTAGGATCTTCTTACTCCTCTCTATCAGTGCTACCTCGTAATGGTTCCAGACTGATGATCAATACTCAGGAATCGGTCGGAAAAGCGCCTTATAAGGCAGTTCTTTAGCGGATAAATCATATTTCCTTGAGGGTCTTCCTATGAATCTGTCTGGCATTTGCTATTCATGTAGAGTCTTGTACTGTAGGAAGCAAAGGATAGGATGTTATTATGGGTGGCCAGTATCCTCTTTCTACAATACCAATGCACAAGTTGATTAACACAGTTCTTTATTTACATGAACAGATATATCTTACTTAACTTTGATAGAGTCTATGTGTTGTGGTACAAGCTCATCCGTAATAGTCCCCTCGCAGACAATAACAGTAATCTTTCTATTGCAAACTTTAGTCTTGCTGCTAGTCTCGACCTGATCGCTATGCACTGTGGCAGGCTGAGTGAGTCAGTCAGGCCATCTGGTCAGCGGTGGCCTAAATACTTGCTGTCGAGAGGGCGTTGGCGGCATGTTGCTTATCAGTGTGTCCCTAGTCTCGTGATAGGCGCGCTTTATCCAGCACCTACTATCGATCTTCGTGGTACATCTTTGCTACTGGTGTGCTAGCGACAACGTACGCCAGCACATTCCTCCCTCCTCCCCTCCCCCCTCCCCTCCCCCCCCCCCTCCCCGAAATGCCGCACCGTTGTTGTGTAGGGAGGATGCGAATGACAACAGGGAGGGAGGCAGACTGTTGGACGTAGAGATGACCTGGGAGCTGTAATCCAGACCGTGCCCCACTATCCAGCTTGTGAGGCAACAGCAACATCCTCCAGAAAGCTCCTGGCAGGGCACATGTCCAAGCCTGAGGGCGTGTCCTGGGGCGACGATGGCGACGGCGACGACCACGACGATGGCGGGTCCAGGTCCATCGGGTCGGCGAGTGGGGACGGCGGGGGCGAGGGCGCAACATCCATCCGCTCCTCCTGGGGTGGTGGCACCTGCGAAGGCCGTGTGGTCCCATGAGATCGTGAATCTGGGGGAAGAAAACAGCAGACTCACGGGGCAAATGACACGCACGAATTTGGTTCTGGTGGCGGCGCTGCAAACCATTGGGACCTGCAATCAAGTACATAAAAGAACCAATGCGCTCCTGGATCACGCCTCTTTCTCAGCGCCCTCGGTTGCCATAAACCCTGAAAAGAACAAGATCGGGGGGCGCAAAGTGATACTTTCGGATCATAGGCGGCGCCGGATGCTGCGGTAAGTGCAGCAAGTGTAGAAGCGTCCTATGGCGGCCATGCAGAAGTTCCGCCGGTGATGGTCCGTCTCGTGGGTCGGGGCGATAGGAGGCGAGAAAGAGTTGCAGCGCCTGTTTCTGTGTGTGTGTGTGTGTGTGTGTGTGTGTGTGTGTGTGTCTGGTGCGAAGCTTGGCCACCTGTCGTTTAAAAGTGCGTATGAAGCGTTCTGCTTCTCCGCTAGACTGGGGTGAAACAAATCACTTGTTATACGAATGCCATTTCGCTCACAGAATTGTTCAAAATCACGTGAAGCGAACTGTGATCTGCTGCCCGACACAAGTACTTCTGGCAAACCTTCAATGCAAAATATGGAGGACAACGCTTGAATGGTTCTATGTGATGTGGTAGAAGCCAAAGGCACTGCAAATGGCAATTTGCTAAAAGAGTCTACCACTATGAGCCAACAAGTATTCCAAAATGGTCCTGCACTCGTTGCTATGGGGACTGAGTCTTAGGCCAAACTGAGAATGTCTGTGACTGTGCAGATTGGTTTTCTGCGCATGCGCGACACTGACGTCATCTGTCAATATGGGTGTCCATGCCCTGCCAAGTACAGTGCCACAGCGCTAACTGTGTAAGTAGGCTGTTTCGGTTTTTATGTTGGTAACGCCACATAGCGCTCTGTATGAAAATCACTGACTGTGCTGTGTGTAGTCTATGACTGGTTTGCATTGTTGGAATATTTGCTATTGCAGTGGTGGGCAGTTGGATGTGAACAGCGCGTAGCGTTGCGCAGTTGGATGTGAGCCACTAGCAGTGGTGGATTGGGGAGAGAGATGGCAGACTATTGAGAGCGGACGAGCTGGACGTGTGTCCGTCAGAAAAAGGAAAATTGTAAAGATAGATGTCATGAAATGATATATATATATACATATTATGACTTTTGAACACTATGTAAATACATTGTTTGTTCTCTATCAAAATATTTCATTTGCTAACTGTGCCTATCAGTAGTTAGTGTCTTCAGTAGTTACAGTCTTTTATTTAGCTGGAAGTATTGGCGCTCGCTGTATTGCGGTAGTTCGAGTAAGGAAGATTTTTGTGAGGTACGTTATTCATGAAAGGTATAGGTTATTGTTAGTCAGGCCATTCTTTTGTGGGGATTATTGAAAGTCAGATTGCGTTGCACTAAAAACATATTGTGTGTCAGTTTAGTGATTATCATAATAAGTAAAGAGAAAAATGTCTGAGTACGTTCAGTTTTTCTCAGCAGTTTGAAAATCAAATAGCGTAGAGCTTTACCAGGACAGTAATTTAATACTTTTCAAAAGGGGACGTTTCAACTGTTTAATGCGAACAATTCTCCAATGTCCTAGGTGGTGCAATCGCAACACACCATTTTGCAATACTTTCAGAATAAGCACACGCGATTGTCCACTGTCAATTTGTGCTAGAATCACACCCTATTGCACTGAAAGGTTATGTCGACGTGCAAAATATCGGCGCACAACTGAGTTCTGGATAATGTTCAAGGAACGAGGCCAAGACGTGTGAATGTAATGCAACAAAATCTGAGGTCTGGGTCTGCTTCCGTGACCTGTGCAATTTTTCTGTTGTGCAAGGGAAAAAATTCCAGCAATTGCTGTGCTTCGATGTGGCAACAAGATGCGTCAAAGGCAAGAGTCTTGGCCAGTCGAAAGGCGTCTGCATTTCCATGCTTTGCCGTAGGTCTGCACACAGTTTTACGCTGATACTTCGAAAGCAATAAAGCCCAACGTTGCAATTTTTTAGCAGTGCGTGTAGGAACCGGCTTTGACAGAAGAAACAAGGACTGCAAAGGCGTGTAATCTGTCATAAATAGAACTTTTGCGACCATACAGGTAGCGACGGAATTTGGTCACACCATACACAGTGGTGAGAGCCTCTTTTTCTATTTGAGCATAATTGCACTGAGTTTTAGTTAACAACTATGAGGCAAAAGCAATGTGTCTGCTTGTGCACCAAAGCACAGCGCTGATTCCGTAGCAAGAATCGTCGACTTGAAAAACTGCCGGCTTGGCAGAATCAAAATGCACTTGGCATCTGTCACTAAGCAAAGAATTTTTGAGTTCATGAAGTGCATCTTGACAGTCTTCAGTTCACGCAAAAGGTACATTTCTGCAATGCAAGCGATACAATGGAGCCGCAATCTGAGCGGCATTCGGTTAGAACCGAGTGTACTGTGTCACCCTGCTTGGTACTGGCTGCAGTTCAGACACATTGCGAAGAGCAGGCAGGTCATGGATGACAAGCAAATGAGAATGGAGGGGGTGCACCCCCTGACAGTTTATCACATGACCTAAGTACTGTAGTTCAGTTTGAAAAAAGTCACACTTTTCGAGGCAACATTTGAGTTCTGCTTCTGACAACACTCGAAAAAGAGCACGCAAACTGGCAATGTGTTCCTCTGGTGTACGACCTGAGATGACGATATCGCCAAGGTAGATCGAACAAAATGGCATTTTTGCAGTCAGCTGTTGCAAGTAACGTTGAAGAATGGCGGGTGTGGAAGTACTGCTGAAGGGTAAACGGAAATGCTTGAACAGTCCTAAGTGTATATTTACAATTCTGCGATTCTTCATTCAATGGAAATTGTAAGTTGGCATCACGCAAATCTGTCTTAAAAAAGTAACGTCCTGCACCAAGCCTGTCTATGAGTTCCTCAATGTTAGTTAAGTAACAAGTGTCAACTACTGTCTGTGGGTTGACTGTAGTCCTGAAGTCAACACAAATGCGAATGCGGCCAGAAGTCTTAGGCAAAAAAAGGAGAATACTTGCCCATTCACTGGCTTGAATGGGAGCAATTACACTATTATCCTGCAATTCTTTCAATTCGCTGACTACTTTGTCTCTTAAAGCAATTGGAATGGGGGGCCGGATACTTAGGTTGTGCCCTGTCTTTCAATGTAACATGCGATACAAAACTATTAGCTTTTCCCATTCCTTCTGAAAATACACTCCTGGAAATGGAAAAAAGAACACATTGACACCGGTGTGTCAGACCCACCATACTTGCTCCGGACACTGCGAGAGGGCTGTACAAGCAATGATCACACGCACGGCACAGCGGACACACCAGGAACCGCGGTGTTGGCCGTCGAATGGCGCTAGCTGCGCAGCATTTGTGCACCGCCGCCATCAGTGTCAGCCAGTTTGCCGTGGCATACGGAGCTCCATCGCAGTCTTTAACACTGGTAGCATGCCGCGACAGCGTGGACGTGAACCGTATGTGCAGCTGACGGACTTTGAGCGAGGGCGTATAGTGGGCATGCGGGAGGCCGGGTGGACGTACCGCCGAATTGCTCAACACGTGGGGCGTGAGGTCTCCACAGTACATCGATGTTGTCGCCAGTGGTCGGCGGAAGGTGCACGTGCCCGTCGACCTGGGACCGGACCGCAGCGACGCACGGATGCACGCCAAGACCGTAGGATCCTACGCAGTGCCGTAGGGGACCGCACCGCCACTTCCCAGCAAATTAGGGACACTGTTGCTCCTGGGGTATCGGCGAGGACCATTCGCAACCGTCTCCATGAAGCTGGGCTACGGTCCCGCACACCGTTAGGCCGTCTTCCGCTCACGCCCCAACATCGTGCAGCCCGCCTCCAGTGGTGTCGCGACAGGCGTGAATGGAGGGACGAATGGAGACGTATCGTCTTCAGCGATGAGAGTCGCTTCTGCCTTGGTGCCAATGATGGTCGTATGCGTGTTTGGCGCCGTGCAGGTGAGCGCCACAATCAGGACTGCATACGACCGAGGCACACAGGGCCAACACCCGGCATCATGGTGTGGGGAGCGATCTCCTACACTGGCCGTACACCACTGGTGATCGTCGAGGGGACACTGAATAGTGCACGGTACATCCAAACCGTCATCGAACCCATCGTTCTACCATTCCTAGACCGGCAAGGGAACTTGCTGTTCCAACACGTCCGCATGTATCCCGTGCCACCCAACGTGCTCTAGAAGGTGTAAGTCAACTACCCTGGCCAGCAAGATCTCCGGATCTGTCCCCCATTGAGCATGTTTGGGACTGGATGAAGCGTCGTCTCACGCGGTCTGCACGTCCAGCACGAACGCTGGTCCAACTGAGGCGCCAGGTGGAAATGGCATGGCAAGCCATTCCACAGGACTACATCCAGCATCTCTACGATCGTCTCCATGGGAGAATAGCAGCCTGCATTGCTGCGAAAGGTGGATATACACTGTACTAGTGCCGACATTGTGCATGCTCTGTTGCCTGTGTCTATGTGCCTGTGGTTCTGTCAGTGTGATCATGTGATGTATCTGACCCCAGGAATGTGTCAATAAAGTTTCCCCTTCCTGGGACAATGAATTCACGGTGTTCTTATTTCAATTTCCAGGAGTGTAGTTCAGGAAATTCTTTAAGTAAACTAGCTACCCTGTCTCTTGGATTAAAAGCAGATACTGAACGTACACTGTCTTGGGTACTGAGTACAAACAAATCAAAGGCATCTGAACCGAATACATTCTCATTGTCTCTTGATTTCAACACAGTAAAATTCACTGTCCTAGTGTGAGATTTGTAAGTTGCAGGCAAACTACACTGTCCAAGCACTGGAATTTCCTGTCCATTGTAAGCAGTGGGGTGCTTGCTAGATTTAGAAAGGCGTTCTGAGTCTAACTTTTCGAACTTGGCACGATCAAGCAAAGTTACTGAGGCGCCTGTACCTAACTGAAAATTCACACGACGGCCAGCAATTCGTAATGAGACAAATAATTTGGTAGAACGTCGCTGCACAGCACTAGATGGAGAAGGAGGCACGCCCTTAATCTAACTTCTGTCAGAACCTGTTGAAAACACAGCGTTTTTTCTGGGAGCGGCCAAAATTGGCGTTTTTTTGCCATTGCAAACAAACTGCTTGGACATGGCCTTTTTTTCTAAACTTGTAGCACGGTGCGTTACGTGATGGGCTATCTTGTCTTTCATGGCGAGCAAAACACCCAGAGCGAGACTTCACTGCCGCGCGGGATTAGCTGAGCGGTCAAGGGCGCTGCAGTCATGGACTATGCGACTGGTCCCGGCGGAGGTTCGAGTCCTCCCTCGGGCATAGGTGTGTGTGTTTGTCCTTAGGATAATTTAGGTTAAGTAGTGTGTAAGCTTAGGGACTGATGACCTTAGCAGGTAAGTCCCATAATATTTCACACACATTTGAACATTTTTGAGACTTCACTGAATTCACAGGCCTGTTTACATGTCTACGTGTCTCACCGCGCGGCTGTATACGCGTTCGTAGTTGTCGTTGCTTGGGGCGGTTGCAAACAAGGGGCGACTCGACCCACAAACCGAGGCCTGGTGAAGCTTATCTGCTGTTATGATACCCGAATCATATTGCTCTAAGATTTGCAATACTTGAAGTGGTGGATCAGAGTATTTAAGATCTGTTCCCGTATTCAGCTATCGGAGACGTTGAATTTTATTGCATCTCTAATCATTAAACCACTGTAAATGTTGCTACAATACACTTAAATTTACACTTTCTAGTCATTCCCGGAAGTTCTGTGTACCACTGGCGGTACGTCTGTTCCGGCACTGTCGTAGCCCGAGTGAGACAGTGACGCCATCCGGTCAGCAGCGGCGGTCTAAATACTTGCTGTCGAGAGGGCATTGGCGGCGTGTTGCTTGTAAGTGTGTCTCTGGCCTCTCTCGTGACAGGCGCGCCTGATCCAGCACCTACTATCCGTATTCGCGCTACATCTTTGCCCACCGGTGTGCTGGCAACAGCATACACCAGCACATTTCCTACTCTTTATTTCATGTGATTATTCCACTTCAAGTCGCTCTGGACAGATACTCCTAGATATTTTGCGATAATTATTGTTTCCAGAAGTTTGTCATCAATAGTATAGTTGAACAATAGTGGATTTCTCTTCCTATTTGTGCGCAATAGGCCACTGTGGCCGAGCGGTTCTAGGCACTTCAGTCTGGAACCACACTGCTGCTACAGTCGCAGGTTGGAATCCGCCTTGGGCATGGATGTGTATGATGTCCTTAGGTTAGTTAGGTTTAAGTAGTTCTAAGTGTAGGAGACTGATGACCTCAGATGTTAGGTCCCATAGTGGTTAGAGCCATTAGCACCATTTTTCTGCGCAATGTATATCATTTATTTGCCTACATGGTCAACTGCCAGTCCCTGCAACTTTCATTTGCAAGTCTTTATTGTTATCTGGTGTTGCTTCCTTATTATAGACAACTGCATCATCTGCAAACAGCCTTCAAGGGCTTCCCATGCGTTCTGCTTCATCGTTTCTGTACACTGTAAACAGTAACAATCCTATCAAATTTGCTTGGAGTATCCCCGAAATTATCAATTGCATCGGTCAGTTTGTTCTATTATGAGCAACATGTTGAGTTCTGTCTGTAAAGAAGTCTTGAATCCAGTCGGCCGGCCGATGTGGCCGAGCAGTTCTAGGCGCATCAGTCCGGAACCTCGCTGCTGCTTCGGTCGCAGGTTCGAATCCTGCCTCAGGCATGGATGTGTGTGATGTCCTTAGGTTAGTTAGGTTTAAGTAGTTCTAACTCTACGGGACTGATACCTATAGATGTTAAGTCCCATAGTGCTTAGAGCCATTTGAACCATTTTCTTCAATCCAGTCGCAAATCTGATCTGATACTCGGTAAGCTCGTAATTTTTCACAAAGCAGCAGTGCAGGACAGTGTAAAATGCCTTCCTGAAGTCGGAGCAGCGACGTCTACAGCCCTGTTGATCTCATGGGGCGGGATGAATTTCGCAAGATCTCTGTTTGCGGAATCCATGTTGATTTTTATAGAGAAGATTTCGTTCTCCAAAAACTTCATAATACATGAGCATAAAACATGTTCCATAAATCTGCAATAGACTAACGTCAGTGATATAGGCCTATAATTATGTGTATCTGTCCTAAGACCCTTCTTAAAAATGGGAGTGACCTACGCTTTGTTGCACCAGCGACCTACGATAAACTGCTGCTAGAAGGGGATCAAGTTCTTTTGCGTAATCTCTGTAAAATTTGATGGGTATGTCATCTGGTTCTTATATCTTTCGAGTATAAAGCCATTTTAGTTGTTCTATTCCGCGATCGGTTATCTCAATATCTGTCACGATGATTGAAGACGGGGATCGTATTACCATCTTCAACAATGAAACCATTTGGGAAGACCGAATTTAGTATTTCGGCCTTCTGTCAGTCATTTTCCGTTTTGGTGCCACTGTGGTCACTGAGTGACTGAATAGATGATTTCGATCGACTTACTGATTTAAATAAGACCAAAACCTCTTAGCGGTTTCAGTCAGATCTCTAGACAATATTTTATCTTCAGAGTGACTGAATTTTTCTCTCATTGGTATCCTTTCGTTCATTTTTGTTTCGTGCAGCTTTTGTTTGTCAACTAGGTTTTGACTTCTCTTCAATCTGTGATGAAGCTCTCTTTGTTTACGAACCAATTTTCTGACACCGAATACGCGGTGGGTCCCGTCCATTTGCCTAAGCATATTGAATGATGCTTTTGAATTGTTTCCATTTGTTCTCCACATCTCCGTCGTCAGCATTGAACATCTTATGTTGACTACTCAGATACTCTGCAATTTGTATCCTGTCACTCTAGCTAAGCAAAAATATTTACTACTTTTATTGCCATTCCTTGTATTATCCGTAATCATAGATGCTATCACAGCCTTATGATCACTGATGATCTCTCTATGTTAACTGATTCGAGTAGTTCAGGTCTGTTTGTTGCTAGGAGGTGTAAGACGTTATCGCCCCGAGTTGGTTCTCTGACTAACTGCTCGAAGTAATTTTCGCACAAGACATTCAGAATGTCAGACGAGTCCTTGTCTCCGGTACCAATTTTGACGCGTGACTCTCAGCCTATACCTAGCAAGTTGAAGTCACCACCATTATAACAATGTGATTAGATAATTTATTCATAAGTATTCCGACTAATAAACTTGGATGCCTCTACATAATCAACGTGTACAATTAATAAATAATCCAAATAGAATTGCGTCAATATAAATAACAAAGATGTAGCTTACAAGTTCTCAGATGATTGCAACCAACTCCACAAAACTTGTAACTAAGTGACACAGATTCCACCTCCGAAGATTCCAGAACGTTTGTGTGAAATGTGTCACACGCTATCTGCCTCCTCTCTATTGCCCAGTTGCATTTCCTTTCAAGTGAAACGTGGCTATTCGTTCAAATATTGCAATGATGCCCATGAACATATTAACATACACAAATGTATATTATCGTGCTGCTCATTCTGATGTCAAACACGATGTTACTTTTCTGTAATAGTTAAATGACTAACGGAAAACTGAATGGAATGTACAAAAGTGTGTAAAGAGTTTTAAACAACGAAAATTGTGTTAAAATATGGATAAACATGAGCTATCAGTTTCAAAGAGCTTTCAAAATTTTTTTGCAATGTTTTATTGCACACACAAATCTTAAATTACAGTTAATTTCACTGTCAGCTTAGGGAATGTCAGATTTTACAATAAACTTCTTAGATAAGAAGGAAGTTATGGGATGTGTATGATTATCTCTGGTAGTAGTAGTACTACTTTTTTTCATCTGAGGGTCGCTTTTGCAATCATATTAGACATATATATATATATATATATATATATATATATATATATATATATATATATATATATATATATATATATATATATATACAGGGTGGTCCATTGATAGTGACCGGGCCAAATATCTCACGAAATAAGCATCAAACGAAAAAAACTACAAAGACCGAAACTCGTCTAGCTTGAAGGAGGAAACCAGATGGCGCTATGGTTGGCCCGCTAGATGCCGCTGCCATAGGTCAAACGGATATCAACTGAGTTTTTAAAATAAGAACCCCCATTTTTATTACATTTTCGTGTAGTACGTAAAGAAATATGAGTGTTTTAGTTGGACCTCTTTTCTCGCTTTGTGATAGATGGCGCTGTAATAGTCACAAACGTATAAGTACGTGGTATCACGTAACATCCCGCCAGTGGGGACGGTATTTGCTTCGTGATACATTATCCGTGTTAAAATGAACCGTTTACCAATTGCGGAAAAGGTCGATATCGTGTTGATGTATGGCTATTGTGATTAAAATGCCCAACGGGCGTGTGCTATGTATGCTGCACGGTATCCTGGACGACATCATCCAAGTGTCCGGACCGTTCGCCGGATAGTTACGTTATTTAAGGAAACAGGAACTGTTCAGCCACATGTGAAACGTCAACCACGACATGCAACAAATGATGATGCCCAAGTAGGTGTTTTAGCTGCTGTCGCGGCTAATCCGCACATCAGTAGAAGACAAATTGCGCGAGAATCGGGAATCTCAAAAACGTCGGTGTTGAGAATGCTACATCAACATCGATTGCACCCGTACCATATTTCTATGCACCAGGAATTGCATGGCGACGACTTTCAACAGTTCTGCCACTGGGCAGAAGAGAAATTACGTGACGATGACAGAGTTTTGCACGCGTTCTATTTAGCGACGAAGCGTCATTCACCAACGGCGGTAACGTAAACCGGCATAATATGCACTATTGGACAACGGAAAATCCACGATGGTTGCGACAAGTGGAACATCAGCGACCTTGGCGGGTTAATGTATGGTGCGACATTATGGGAGGAAGGATAACTGGCCCCCATTTTGTCGATGGCAATCTAAATGGTGCAATGCATGTTGATTTCCTACGTAATGTTCTACCGATGCTACTACAAGATGTTTCACTGCATGACAGAATGGTGATGAACTCCCAACATGATGGATGTCCGGCACATAGGTCGCGTACGGTTGAAGAGGTATTGAATAGCATATTTCATGACAGGTGGATTGGTTGTCGAATCACCATACCATGACCCGCACGTTCACCGGATCTGACGTCCCCGGATTTCTTTCTGTGAGGAAAGTTGAAGGATATTTGCTATCGTGATCCAGCGACAACGCCTGACAACATGCGTACCATGGCCCGTACGTTCACCGGATCTCACGTCCGCGGATTCTTTCTGTGGGGAAAGTTGAAGGATATATGCTATCGTGATCCTCCGACAACGCCTGACCACATACGTCAGCGCATTGTCAATGCATGTGCGAACATTACGGAAGGCGAACTACTCGCTGTTGAGAGGAATGTTTTTACACGTATTGTCAAATGGATGGCTCTGAGCACTATGGGACTTAACAGCTATGGTCATCAGTCCCCTAGAACTTAGAACTACTTAAACCTAACTAACCTAAGGACAGCACACAACACCCAGTCATCACGAGGCAGAGAAAATCCCTGACCCCGCCGGGAATCGAACCCAGGAACCCGGGCGTGCGAAGCGAGAACGCTACCGCACGACCACGAGCTGCGGACTTATTGTCAAATGCATTGAGGTTGACGGGCATCATTTTGAGCATTTATTGCATTAATGTAGTATTTACAGGTAATCATGCTGTAACAGCATGCGTTCTCAGAAATGTTAAGTTCACAGAGGTACATGTATCACATTGCAACAACCGAAATAAAATGTTCAAACGTACCTACGTTCCGTATTTTAATTTAAAAAAACCTACCTGTTACCAACTGTTCGTGTAAAATTGTGAGCCAATGTTTGTGACTATTACAGCGCCATCTACCACAAAGTGAAAAAATGTGGTCCACCTAAAACATTCATATTTCTTTACGTACTACACGAATATGTAATAAAAAGTGGGGTTCCTATTTTTAAAAACCGCAGTTGATATCCATTTGACCTATGGCAGCGTCGTCTAGCGGGCCAACCATAGCGCCATCTAGTTTCCCCCGTCAAGCTAGACAAGTTTCTTTCTTTGTAGCTTTTTCATTTGACGCTTATTTCGTGAGATATTTGGCCATTCCCCATTCTTCTGGCTACAAAACACCTGTTCTGTTATTCAAATAACCTCCGTTCAGCATGACAGCGTTACGCGACCTTACTTAGAGGGCCTCTTGCCAGCATGGTACGCTACTGGTCGGCATCGTGGCCAAGGTCTTCAAGGTTTTACTGCATCAGTAGCCTCGCCATCATCCACGCACTGCTTACTGCAGAGAGCATCCTCCATTGGACCAAACAGAAGAAAGTCGAATGTAGGGTGAATGAAGAACAACAGTCCAGTGAACTTTTGTGAACCCCTCTCGTGTGCGCAGACTTTTGTGAGATCTTCCGATGTATGGAGAAGGAGAAATTCGTTTGCGTTTTTGTGGCGACGAACACCCTGAAATCATTTCTTCAGTTTCTTGAGAGTATCACGGTACACGTCAGAGTTGACCGTTGCTCCATGAGGGAGGACATCAGTCAGCATAACCCATTCAGGCTTTACTGGCTGAGGGTGCGGCTTTGAACTTTTTCGTCGGAGGAGAGGTGGTGTGGTACCACCGCATGTATTACCGTTCTGTTTCCAGTTCGAAGTGATGAACCGATGTTTCATCACCTGCAACGGTGATCGCCGAAGAATTGTCACGATTATCCTCGTAACGCGCAAGCAGTTCCGCACATATGGTTCTTCGTTGCTCTTTACGGTCTTCTGCTCGCTGGCAAGGAACACATTTGAGTACCCCAACTGGTGGACGAGAGTGTCAGCATCACCAACAGAGACTTCAGTTGTGCAGCGAGGTGTTTGATTGTGATCTGTCGATCACCTCGAATGGGTGTCCGCACATTCCAGCATGCCAGGAGTCACAGCTGTGTGCGGTAGGCAGCCACAGAGGAGATCGGGCAGGTTCGCGCGACCTTGTTGCGATGTTGACAGATGCCTCGACCAATAACTCACCGTGCTTTTGTTCACTGCCAGGTCTCCATAGACATTCTGCAAGCGACTATGAATATCTCTGCAGCTCTGGTTTTCCGCCAAAGTAAACTCAATGACAGCTCCCCGTTTCGAATGCACAGACGTCATTTTGAAGGCGCCGCCACATATCGAAACTTCATGAAACTACAGGGGCTGAAGCGAGAATATTCTACGATGTTTGACAAAAAATTTAGCATTTTTTTCAGCCGAAATTAGCCAAAGGAAAAAGGTGTTGCCTTACTGAACGCCCCTCGTTTACATATGGTGCCCCTCTAAGAGTCGCCAGGCACATCTCCTCTGGTGTTTCGCCAGATATCTGCAACTCAGTTTTTCCATATATACTGGAATTAGTCAAACCAATACTGCTTATCTCGTTTCTCATACGACGTCCAGTGTCGATAAAAGGCATCAGTTTGTTTCTAGTTGCAAATAATAACAATAATAATAATTTCTAAAGTGGAATTTGACAGAGTGGTCCTAAATTAGTTTAGTGAAGTGGTCTCCAGCCTAGGTGAATTGTCCCCACGAGAGCTAAAATGTAATTTTTTGAGGAGTAAAAAAAAGGGCTCAGTTAAGTCTTACTTACGAAATTAATTTATATTTGAAAGATCGCTACTATTATATTTCATAAGACTTTAATATTGGTTATGTAAATTACCAACTTATTCTTTTAAATATTAGCATTAAGGTGACATATTGTGGTGGAGGTTACAGTTTGTAAAATAAATATATGAACAGCATCTTCGACATTGTCCACCAAGAACCCAAAAATTTTGTACATTGTACCGTGCATCTATGACAGTAGCATTGAGACATGTACATCACATATGTTTAAATATCTCGTGAAAATACCCTCTCCGAGTTGTAGGTTATTCTCGCGATATATCAGAAATTACTTCATTATTCTCTTCGCAACGATAAACGAGCAAATTGAAAGCACAAAACAACAATAACTATTTAATGACAATTACAATGCCGTGAGGCCTACAATCTATTATTATTATTAGTGGAAGTGGTCAGACACAAAGTCTGAAGCCTTCCAATTCATGGCAGTTCAGGAATAAATAGTCCAAAAAATCGAGTGATTTACAAATAGTAGGCCTACGTACAGCGCACACACTTCAATTTAGATAATATTAAATGGGGGGTGCAGAGTATGTATGAAGTAATTGTTGCTAGGGTGAGAAATGGTATAGAGGAAGCATGTTGTATGACAAGTCTCCGTCCCCAATGTGAATAGTTAGCTTTCTTTTCTGAGAAGGAGTTGTAGACAGCGCTTGCAATGCACTGAGAAATGCTTGATCATTAACCAAAAAATAAATTGTTAGAAATAAGCAATACCAATTGTACAAAATTATTAAGGCTTTCGTGGCCACTTGTTGACAAACTGCCTATTGGCTTCTGTCTCGGGTTCTTCGGCCGATGTTCATCTAATGATTTTTCTGACGTTTCGCCAGCACGAGTGGCTGGCATTGTCAAAGTTTCACCCTCCATTGCCGGTGGTGAACTGGAGGCGAGCCCGCGGCCGCAGACTATATGTACCTGGCGCGCCAACGTCCGAGGGCTTCTCCGCGGTCATTTCCGGTGCGGTTCTCCTCTTGCTACCTGCGACGGTCGTTCGCTGCAGTACGGGCAGCCAGGATCCATTTACCTTAAGGCTTTCCTCTTTCTTGTTGAAACTGTTCGCGTGTTTTTCGATTTCTACAGCTTCTCTGAACAAGCGCGTGTGATAGTGCTTCTCTACAGCCAGAATTTCCGTGTCGGCGAATTTTATTACGTGGTCGTTCTCATTCAGTGCGTGTTCTGCCACGGCCGATTTCTCCACCTGCCCCAACCTGCAATGTCGCTTATGCTCTTTGATCCTGGTGTTAATTGATCGTCCAGTCATTCCGACATAAACTTTTCCGCATGTGCATGGTATACGGTATATTCCCGACATGTGCTCTTTGATCTTCCTTGTCGGTTTGAAAATCGTCTTTACGCCGTGTTTGCGCAGTATACGACCGATTCTGTCCGTCACTCTGTGAATGTATGGCAGAAAGGCCGTACCCGACATTTCTTTTTCTGGTTCCTTACTTCGCCGAGTGTTTGGCTCTGTTACACTTCTAATGTAATCTGTGGAGTACCCATTGCTCCGCAGAACAGTTTCCAGGTGTTGCATTTCTCGTTTGAGGTGTTGAGGCTCACATATTCGTCCTGCTCTCGTTACGAGCGTGCCTCTTTTCTGGATCGGGTGGTGGTTTGACAGATTGTGCAGGTATCGGTCCGTGTGTGTCGGTTTCCGATACACGCTGTGTCCCAGGTTTTCACCGTCCCTTGTGACGTCAGAAAAATCATTAGACGAACGTCGGCCGAAGAACCCGAGACAGAAGCCTATAGGCAGATTTTCAACAAGTGGCCACGAAAGCCTTAACAATTTTGTATTACTCCTCTACGGAGAGAAGATTTGCAGATTGTCCGACGCCTTGACCAACGACGGAAGAAGAAAGCGCGACTGATGTCCTCTCTCGCCTTTCTGTCACGGTGCCGAGATGAATGTGCTACACCGAACTTGAGATGCAAGCGCCTATTCACCTCCGCCCAAGCACATCGTATCTACGACAGAATGGAACGAGCTTTTCTTCGTGAGCGAATACATACAACACGGAGAGACTTGGCAAGAACGGATCAGGAACTTCTGGACGTTTTCTATCAACTAAGTAGCAGAATGCATCGAGACGACTGGAACAAGATCGACAGCATCACTCACAGGAGCATGCAGAACGACTCGAGCGCTGCACCGAGCGGCAAAAGAAAAAGTTTGAAAGATGTCGGAAGCACACCGACAAGGCGATTCCCGACATGTCACACACAGTGGGCAACCTCACTGAACGACAATTGACCGAAGAGGAAGTGTCTGTTCTTCAAAAAGGAGGGAATTTCGCTATCATCCCGAGAACTATACCTATGGAGGACATCATTGCCAACACCGAAGCAGCCATTCGGACCCTTCCTTGTGAAAGGGCAGAGGAAACACGCACTGAAACAGCCAGGATACTGCGCCGAGCAAAACCACCAGCTTGCAACCTGAAGAAAGAAGAGGTACAAGCCATTAAGAATCTCAACGCCGACAAGAGTATATTGGTACTGCCTGCCGATAAGGGGAATGCGACCGTCGTAATGAAGACCGAAGATTATGAGCAAAAGATCCGAAACCTATTAGATCCGACGACGTACCGAAAAGTAAGTGCAGATCCGACGCAGCGTATCACTCGGAATACAAATCGATTAATCAAGGCGTCTTCTCTGCCGGCGGACATACAGAGAAACCTGCGCAACACAGAAGCCCTACCGCCTCGGCTGTATGGATTACCCAAGATCCATAAGAACTACGTTCCACTGAGACCGATCGTTAGCGCTCCTGGCTCACCAACGTATAAACTGGCGAAACACTTGGCCTCTCTGCTCCAGCCACACGTGGGGAAGACCGACACATACATTAAGGACTCAGGACATTTCATTGAGAAGCTGAAGAAATTGAAACTTGTGCCAAACGACATCCTGGTCAGTTTTGATGTTGTTTCGTTAAAGTGCCACTCAGTGACGCTCTGGAGCACATCGGTTCCATGTTCCCGCAAGACATCAAAAAGCTCTTCCATGCATGTCTCACCACGAGCTAATTCACGTGGAATGGCGATTTCTACGAACAGCTGGAACGTGTCGCCATGGGTAGTCCTCTCAGTCCAGTGTTGGCAACTTCTTCATGGAACAATTCGAAGCACAGGCACTGGACTCGGCGACTTGCAAACCTAAGGTGTGGTACAGGTACGTCGATGATACTTTCGTGGTGTGGAGCCATGGTGAAGAACAGCTCGACGAATTCCTGAGACACTTGAACAGCCTCCATGCCAACATAACATTTACCATGGAAGTAGAAAAGGACAAGAAACTGCCATTTCTAGATGTGCTGGTCACAAGGGACGGCGAAAACCTGGGACACAGCGTGTATCGGAAACCGACACACACGGACCGATACCTGCACAATCTGTCAAACCACCACCCGATCCAGAAAAGAGGCACGCTCGTAACGAGAGCAGGACGAATATGTGAGCCTCAACACCTCAAACGAGAAATGCAACACCTGGAAACTGTTCTGCGGAGCAATGGGTACTCCACAAATTACATTAGAAGTGTAACAGAGCCAAACACTCGGCGAAGTAAGGAACCAGAAAAAGAAATGTCGGGTACGGCCTTTCTGCCATACATTCCCAGAGTGACGGACAGAATCGGCCGTATACTGCGCAAACACGGCGTAAAGACGATTTTCAAACCGACAAGGAAGATCAAAGAGTGTCTTAGATCGGCGAAGGAGAAAAGAGACCCACTTGCAATGTCGGGAATATACCGTATACCATGCACATGCGGAAAAGTTTATGTCGGAATGACTGGACGAACAATTAACACCAGGATCAAAGAGCATAAGCGACATTGCAGGTTGGGGCAGGTGGAGGAATCGGCCGTGGCAGAGCACACACTGAATGAGAACGACCACGTAATAAAATTCGCCGACACGGAAATTCTGGCTGTAGAGAAGCACTATCACACGCGCTTGTTCAGAGAAGCTGTAGAAATCCAAAAACACGCGAACATTTTCAACAAGAAAGAGGAAAGACTTAAGGTAAATGGATCCTGGCTGCCCGTACTGCAGCGAACGACCGTCGCAGGTAGCAAGAGGAGAACCGCACCGGAAATGACCGCGGAGAAGCCCTCGGACGTTGGCGCGCCAGGTACATATAGTCTGCGGCCGCGGCCTCGCTCCAGTTCACCACCGGCAATGGAGGGTGAAGCTTTGACAATGCCAGCCACTCGTGCTGGCGAAACGTCAGAAAAATCATTAGATGAACGTCGGCCGAAGAACCCGAGACAGAAGCCAATAGGCAGTTTGTCAATACCAATTGTCTCTTTGACTCATTAGTTCATGACTGAATGAAACCCCTAATAAACATCACTTATCTTAAAAATAAGTGTTCAATGAAAATTATTTTCATCCTATAGTTTAGTTAGTCGCTAATGTTGATGATTACGGGAAACTGGAGAGGGGGAGATGATTTAACTGATATTAGTTGCACTCAAGGGTAATAGTCCTAGAAAGATTGAAAACCACTGGTATAGCGCGGTTTTCGTACGTATTAACAAGGAGTAGGAAAATATAAAGAATAACCAGCTCTCTAGCAGCGACAGCCATCTCCCTGGCCCGTGCTGACAGCTACCGCCATAGAGCTGCTCTTAGTCGCTGACGGTGTACTGGCTTTCTTCCTGTTTTACTGTTCCTGTTAATACACAACGAATATCGCACAGGAATAATTTGGGCCCGCTCTGTCGAATGAGCACGTAAGATTCCGCTTTAAAGATCATTTTTTTTGCAACAGGAAACAAATTGACGCTTACCATTAAGACTGGGCGTCGCGTTAAAGATGTAATGAGCAGTATTTATTTGGGCTGACCCCAGCCACACACTGCAAAAACGAAACTGCAAATATCTGCTCAAACATTAGAGAAAATACGTCTGATGGCTCTCACGCATTTGCATACTTGCGGGTCTAGTTTACAAGGACTGGGTGGGTATAGGTCTGTGGCCTTATAATAGGAATTATCCCTACAAAAAAGAGCTAGTGCTATACTGTTCATTAATTTCTTAATACACAGCACTGCATACGTTACACACATTACGAACACGTGATTAGCTGTAGCACATTCCTGTAATCCAAGCTAGCTGGACACCTTTGTGCGGGAGAGAACTGTGGGAACAGCGGCAGTTTCGCACATATTGTGGAACCCAAGGGGTCCACTGAGCCTTCCTATATGTCGGACGAGTGTCCCACCAGCTCTTTGGAGATGTATGGCATTCTTCACGTCTTTTTAAGCAGCTCACGTGCAGCACGATGGCATGATGGTAATGTGCAAGGGTGCATAAAGCCGAAGGAGCGATAATACACTACTGGCCATTAAAATTGCTACGCCACGAAGATGACGTGCTACAGTCGCGAAATTTAACCGACAGGAAGAAGATGCTGTGATACGCAGATGATTAGCTTTTCAGAGCATTCACCCAAGGTTGGCGCCGGTGATGAAACGTTGTTGTGATGCCTCGTGTAAGAAGGAGAAATGCGTACCATCACGTTTCCGACTTCGATAAGGATCGAATTGTAGCCTATCGCGATTGCGGGTTATCGTATCGCGACATTGCTGCTCGCGTTGGTCGAGATCCAATGACTGTTAGCAAAATATGGAATACGTTGGTTCAGGAGGGTAATATGGAACGCCGTGCTGGATCCCAACGGCCTCGTATGACAAGTAGTTGAGACGACAGGCATCTTATACGTGCAGCCACGTCTCGATTCCTGAGTCAACAGATGAGGACGTTTGCAAGACAACAACCATCTGCACGAACAGTTCGACGACGTTTGCAGCAGCATGGACTATCAGCTCGGAGACCATGGCTGCGGTTACCCTTGACACTGCATCACAGACAGGAGCGCCTGCGATGGTTTACTCAGCGACGAACCTGGATGCACGAATGGCAAAACGTCATTTTTTCGGATGAATCCAGGTTCTGTTTACAGCATCATGATGGTCGCATCCGTATTTGGCGACATCGCGGTGAACGCCCATTGGAAGCGTGTATTCGGGGCTCTGAGCACTATGGGACTTAACTTCTGAGGTTATCAGTCCCCTAGAACTTAGAACTACTTAAACCTAACTAACCTAAGGACATCACACGCATCCATGCCCGAGGCAGGATTCGAACCTGCGACTGTAGTGGTCGCGAAGCGTGTATTCGTCATCGCCATGCTGGCGTATCACCTGGTGTGATGGTATGGGGTGCCATCTGTTACACGTCTCGGTCACCTCTTGTTCGCATTGACGGCACTTTGAACAGTGGACGTTACATTTCAGATGTGTTACGACCCGTGTCTGTACCCCTCATTCGATCTCTGTGAAACCATACATTTCAGCAGGATAATGCACGACCGCATGTTGCAGGTCCTGTACGGACCTTTCTGGATACAGAAAATGTTCGACTGCTGACCTGGCCAGCACATTCTCCACATCTCTCACCAAGTGAAAACGTCTGGCCAATGGTGGCTGAGCAACTGGCTCGTCACAATACGCCAGTCACTACTCATGATGAACTGTGGTATCGTGTTGAAGCTGCATGGGCAGCTGTACCTGTACACGCCATCCAAGCTCTGTTTGACTCAATTCCCAGGCGTATCAAGGCCATTATTACGACCAGAGGTGGTTGTTCTGGGTACTGATTTCTCAGGATCTATGCACCCAAATTGCGTGAAAATGTAATCACATGTCAGTTCTAGTATAATATTTTTGTCCTATGAATACTCGTTTATCATCTGCATTTCTTATTGGTGTAGCAATTTTAATGGCCAGTAGTGTATATTAATAACGTTATACATGGAGCCCACTTTATCTTGTTCACCCATAGCAAAAAATAACGTTTTTCTGATGCATTAAATGTAAAATTGTTTCAACCAATGATTTTCGACATCATTGAGCAGTTCTTGCTGATGCTGTATGTTTTATGTATCCCCACAGATGGCGGGGTTGAGATTAAAATTTTTAAATGGCACCATGTACATTTTATTCAAGAATACACTTGTCCTCTCCAAAATCTATTCAAAAATGTATCACACTGTACCATTTTTGCCAATAAAACACAGATGTGTAAACGATAAAGAGTACTCAGGTTGTGAAAAAAACCGAGTTGTTTACTGCGTTGATTGTGCACATTACGTACCCAATGTAGTGCTGTAGTAGAGATGTGGACTTTGATATGATTTCCGAGTCATGTGAACACACGTGCTCCTCCCCTCCCCCCGGGCCCCTCCCTCCCTCCCTCCCCCCAGCTCCCCCCTCCCCCGCCCGTCCACTGTGTTTCTTTAGAGCGTACAGCACGCTGCATACCAGTATAGTTGTGCATCAGAGTAACTCGATAACTGCATGGCGCTAGTATACATTGTGAATACAGTTTTTGTTGTGTAAAGTTGTGTGATGTACATGCATGATGATAAGGTAGAAATGCTGGTGATCTATGGAGAAAGTACACTAACAGCAAATAATTTTATAATTTTTATTTTTATGATCAGTATTGTTAGAGAAGATTGTTATGTTATTATGTCTGTTCTTTACTGTACTGTAATACCTGTACTGCAATTTGCTTCAAGGTGGGAGAAATTCTGTTCATGCAAACTACTGTACAGCAGACAATTCCTGACACCTCATCGCCTTCTCGGTGATGTTTGATTGTCTCATTTCTCGTCTACATGAAATGAGAAGCTTAAATTCAAGACCTAGAAATCGTGAACAGGCGAAACTGCTGAAGTCGCTGTGCTCATTGTCGTAATCGTGAATCCCCAAGTCAGCACTCGACGAATTCAACATGAAGTTGCTGTGTCGAACACAAGTGTACATCGCATTCTGCAACGTCATAAATTCCACTTTTATAGTGTTGATTTACATCAAGAACTTTATGGAAATGACTTCAACGATGCTGGCCGGAGTGGCCGAGCGGTTCTAGGTGCTACAGTCTGGAACCGCGCGACCGCTACGGTCGCAGTTTCGAATCCTGCCTCGGGCATGGATGTGTGCTGTCCTTAGGTTAGTTAGGTTTAAGTAGTTCTAAGTTCTAGGGGACTGATGACCTCAGAAGTTAAGTGCCATAGTGTTCAGAGCCAACTTCAACAATAGCGTTCAATTTTGTCAGTGGGCTCAGCAATATCTTCTAACTAATCCTAATTTCCCCTCAGATGTTCTTTTATATCGACGAGGCGTCATTCCCCAACAAAGGAATTTTAAGTATGAAAATAAGCATTATTGGTTCGTCAACAACCTACGACAGCTTCGACAATCATGGGACGTTAAAGCAGGGTGTGGAGCCGCGCGGAGTGGCCGCGTGGTTTGAGACGCCATGTCACGGATTGCGCGGCCCCTCCCACCGGAGGTTCGAGTCCTTCCTCGGCCCATGTTGTTCTTAGAATAAGTAAATGTAAGTTATTTTAAGTAGTGTGTATGTCTAGGTACCAATGACCTCAGCAGTTTGGTCCCTTATGAATTCACACATATTTGAACATTTTTGGGGTGTGGAATTGTTGGAGAACCACTACTTACCTCTCTTTATAAATGACAACCAAAATGGCAGAAAATATGCTTGATTTTTAAGACGCAATCTTCCTGTTTTCTTGGATTTCGTATCTCTGAATCAGAGGATAGTCATGTGTTATCAGCATGATGAATACGCTGCACATAACGCCTTAAGAGTACGGCGAACTCTGGTCCGTAAATACCCCGGTAAGTGGACTGGAAGTGGTGGGGCAGTTTGATAGCCTGCCCGGTCTCTGCACCTTACACCGCTGGATGTTTTTCTGTGTGTTCCGACAGCTCCAGAGGCCATGCAGCAACGCATTACTGCTACTTGTACAGCCATAACAGAGGAAGTAGTAGCACGATGTAGGACGTCCTTCATCCACAGAGTGACCCTATGTGTGAATGGCAATCGTCACCATTCTGAGCGTGTGATGTATACACACTGTTTTTCATGTGGTGGTAGTATCACATTAAAAGTTACTACAAAGGGCTATATTACTTCTGCATTGTCACAGGTACTGTAATAAGATACTGTACAGTAACAAGACCCAGTTACTGTACAGTGCAGTACTGTTGCATTCGATGGTTATTAGTAATTTGTAAAATGCTCAAATGCGCCTTGAAGAGGTTAAATGATTTTGTTAATGAAATGCACTAAAGTGATATTTAAGTCAGAGGATTTATGTACTATTTATCATTTCCGTAGCTACTACTTCCACGGATAACATGGTACAGTGTGATACATTTTTGAATAGCTCTTGGAGAAGATGAGCGTATTCTTGAATAAACAGTATATGATTCCATTTAATAAAATTAACCTCTACCCTGTATCTCATACATGTGTGGGAATATGTGAAACGTATACCCTGAGCAATAACTATCAAATGATGTTAAAAACACTGCTCGACATAATTTTTCATTTAACACACCAGAAAAAATTATTTTGAGTGAGCAGTATAAATGGGACACCCTATATATAAGATATACAATGAGGACGAGATATGATAAATAATGTGATGGTAATTTCACAATGTACGTTCAACTTAAAGATGTTACGTTTGTTTTTAGAAATTTTTGTTGTAACTACTCAACGATTCACAAAAAATACTCGTTCATAATGTTTGCTAGCTGGTGTCGCCAATTTATTACTTTATCCCCCTCCATTATCTGTAACTTATGATTTTTTTGGTCTCTTTCTGTTTCATGTTAAATAACATCCCAGACTACCTTGATTTAATTCTCTGTATTGTCGCCAACCTTTCTGCAGCAGTCAGTGTCCTCCAATTAATTTGAGAACTCTGGTTCACTGTGATTCTCTTTCATAACTGAGCTACTACTTAAGGTTCTGGAAGGACATTCTAGTGCCTGCTGTTATCCATTTCTTTTTGTAAGACATTGCTACTGAAGTTGGTAATTTTGAAAAGGTCTTTCAAAGACCAGTTTAAACTAAGAACTTTTACACTGATTTCTCTATATCCTGCATCCCAACTGTGGTTTGCATTTCTCTTGAAAAATTTTGCCTTTCAACTTTGGATAAAGTCTTTTGTAGGCCTGCAGTTCAATTAATTTTACTGTTATTATTTGGTAGAAATGGTCTGAGCGTCGAAGATCGTTTACAGCGGCATCACACTTTCTTCTTTCCACATTTGTGGCCACACAGTCGATTACCGATGCTGTCATTGTTGTTATCCTTGTTGCGTTGCTGAGCTACATGGACATGCCAAAATTGTGAAGTATGTTTATGAAGGTAATAATAGTTACAATTGAGAAATTTGTATTTATACAGTAAAAATTTTGAACAGTGGAAATCTCAGGGAAAATAAAAATGTCCGTTTTTAAGAAGTGTCCGCTATTCAGAAAAGGATAAAAATGCTGTATACAATACGTTACATTCGATGTACAGTAGACAGAAAGTTCTGTACTGCTGCATAAGTAAATTAGTGAAAATTTAAGTTTATTTAAGTACAGTACTACATTAACGAATCCCTATACACTAGTATAATACAGTATTACATTTTTTTTTTTTTAACCAGAGAGGCTTCTCAACACGTGTTTCAACTGCTAACGTTAAACTGAGTCCCTCTTTATTACTTCTCATTAAAGAGTAGAAGTAGTGTTCCAATTTTCGTAATCCTCCAATGCCTGCCTACTTGAAAATCGGGTAAAGTCCGGGATCAGTTACGTCATCTTCATTTTTTGTCCATTCTCGACATTTTCACCACAGCCTTCTTGATGAAGCTCTTGTTTTCACTTACGCTAGTTGATGTACTTTCTGTGAACAGTGCATCATCGATATTGGCATATCCCTCAGATCAACCAAATTCCTCTACTAAAGTCCATGCTTATGTTCCTTGAGGTTGTTTTCTTCTATACCGTCGCGAATCGCTAAAGCACAGTCAGTAAAAATGAACCCTGCCTTCTTGAAATAGTTGCTGATTGTATTGGATGAAACTTGTTTTAAGGCTGAAAAGTCCACAGAATGGCATCCAATACACTAATGATTTTCCAAGTTCATATCAATATTCAACATTGTCCATTAGAGATTAAATGTGACTCAACACTTTTTGCCTGTGAAACACGTTGACCAATCTCGTCACAGTTAAAACGTCCTATTACCCTTTTTTGCCAATCTGACAAGATGTTTGCGTCCACTGAACTGGATTCACCACACTCTGTTAGAAAAGATATGTTGTGTCTACTCCTAAATTTGTCAAGCCAGCCTACAGATGCTTTAAAATCGTTAAGTCCCGACTCCTTGGCGATTGCGAGTGCTTTCTCGCAGATCAAAGGTCCACTAACTGGCAAGTTATTGCTGCGAACACGGCAGAACCATTCAAAAGTCAAATTGTCAACTTTTAAGCATGGTCTGTTGGAAAAAGCGCGTTTGCTGGTAAAGTTATCATTTCCAGTCCACGATTTCAGAATGGCAATATTGTTTCTTAAAATGTCACTGATCTGTCTTTTTCCAACAGCAAACCTCGTGACCGAGTCTCTAAGCATTTCCTTTTCGTAGACATTGGTTGTCTCGACTTTTTCATGCAGCATTAACTGTTTCCATTTTTGTGACTACAATACATAAATTCTCTGCTTGTAGTCAGCAACAGTATGCACTTTAGCCCTCCCCCCCCCCCCCTTTTCACGGTAAGAAACGCTTCTTGGTGGCGCTTCCGCTGACGAAACCCTGGTTTAAATGGGCGCCTTCACTCGTGCCTTCTATGGCGCTTTTGGGCTTATTCGTCATCGTTGACGTGGATTGACAAGAGAAGCTGTGTGTCGGCGCATATGAAAAGTCGGCACATGAAGTGAGCGTAGCAGTAGCGGCATCATCAAAGCCGTTCGCGGCAGTATCAGAGCTGCTAACAGTAACAGCTACAGCTGGTGACAGAGGCGTTGTGCATAATTATGATGTTGGTTCTGTGGAAGTTCTAATGGTTGTTGGGAGATAAATTTCAGTTATCCTGTCCGTTACTGAGAATGTCCGCTATTCAGAAGAGTTTTATCATAAGCGTTAATGTTATTTGGCAGGGAAATTTTAAAATGCCCGCTGTTGAGAGGAGTCTGCTATTGGGAAGTGTCCGCTGAGCGAAGTTACGTTAACTTTTGTTGTTGAGATTTTATCTAGAACCTCAGTTAATTTATTTAAAAAAGAATCTACACTACCACTAGGTGATCAGTGCATACACAAAACTATTAATTCCTTGTTGATGACAAGTTGTGTCAATTCAACAGCTAGTATGTCAAAGTTCTTGTCTTCACTAACTGTCCGACGGTCATGTCTCGATTTGAACTATGCTCTTTTCCTGATATAAATTCATGATCCTTCATCTTCTTAAGAATTCCTACAATAAGAGTTTACCTTATCATACAACGATAATACTACATGTTGGATTTCTGTTTCCACACCAGTGCCCAGTAGCACAGCACAAACTAACTTGCAGTTCAAAGGCTGGAGCTCAAACTCAAAATTGCTGCATTTCGTGTTTTATTGATTGCGTGTTTCGATGAAGGATTTTTAAGACTATGAAATGTCAAGTGACACTTGTCCCAATGGTTCTTTCTCTTGATGACATCTAGTAAGTGTGGCTTCTGGTGTGTCATACCCCGTTTTGTGATTTATCCTTAAAAAATAGAAAAGATCAACTTTCCTAACCGTGGCAACAGCTATTACCTGATGTTCACTCGCCATGTGTGAGCGCACGGTGTATTATCAAGAGCTGTCTCAGATGAAGTCAAATTTATTGCTACCACAGGTAAACTGCATGGATGAGCAAGTTGATATGTTGCTGTACGTATAAATACATTTTGATACAGAACAATCAAATGTCCGCATGAGTAATCATAAATGATTGCTTATTTTATAAATGTACATCATTAAACCTGTGTAGTTCACTGACTTTTTGTCGTGAAAATTGTGACTTTAGTTCATTGTAATTGTATTAGAATTCTTATAGCTCAGTTGGTTCAAAAGTTATTATTTATTCACGTGGTATCATATGCCACTTTTTTCAAACATTCGGTGGAATTCAACCGAGTGATAGAACCAGGAAAATCATCAAAGCTACATCTCTCCTGTGAAAACTTAACCTCTTCATCTCCAAAAACTACTGCAGTCTGCATACTTCTGAATCTGCTTACTGTATTCATCTCTTGATCTCCCTCTACGATTTTTAGCTCCACACCTCCCTCCAGTAATAAATTTGTGATCTCTTGATTCCTCAAAATATGTCCTATCAACCGATCCCTCCTTTTAGTCAAGTTGTGATACAAATTTCCTGTCTTCCCAATTCTGTTCAGCACCTCCCCCTTAGTTACATGATCTACCCGTCTAATCATCAGCATTCTTCTATAGCACCATGTTTCGAAGGCTTGTATTCTCTTCTTGTCTAAACTGTTTATCGTCCATGTTTCACCTACATATATGGCTACACTCCATACAAATAACTTCAGAAAAGACTTCCTAAGACTTAAATCTATATTCGCTGTTAACAAATTTCTCTGATTCAAAAAAGGCTTTGGTTGCCATTGCAAGTCTAGATTTTGTCCTGTCTACTTTGGCTATCATCAATTATATTACTGCCCAAATAGCAAAACTCATCTACTACTTTAAATATCTCGTTCCCTAATTTAATTCGACTACATTCCTTTATCCTTATTTTGCTTTTATTGATGTTCGTCTTATATCCTCCTTTCAAGACACTGCCCATGCCATTCAACTGCTCTCCTAAGTCCTTTGCTGTCTCTAACAGAATTACAACGTCATTGGAAAACCTCAGAGTTTTTTACATCTTCTCGCTGAACTTAAATTCCTACTCCAAATTTTGTTTTGGCTTCCTTTACTACTTGCTCATAGTAAACGTTGAATAACACTGGGGATAGGCTGCAACCGTGTTCCAGTCCCTTCTCAACCACTGCTTCCTTTTGATGCCCCTCGACTTTATGACTGCTGTCTTCTTTCTGTCCGAGTCGTAGATAGCCTTTCGCTAACAGTGTTTCACCCCAGCTACCCCCAGAGTTTTAAAGAGAGTATTCCACTCAACATTGTCAAAAGCTGTCTCTAAATCTGCAAATGTTATAAACGTACGTTTGCGTTTTCTTAACCTATCTTCTAAGAAAAGTTGTAGGGTCAGTATAACCTTGCGTGTTCCTACGTTTCTCCAAAACCTAAACTGATCTTCCGTGAGGATAATTTCTACCAGTTTTTCCAGTCTTCTGTAAGGAATTCGTGTTAGTATTTTTCAGCCATGACTTATTAAACTGATAGTTCTGCAATTTTCATACCTCTCAGCAACTGGTGACCATACGCCCCCCCCCCCCTCCCCATACCACATCCACTGATGTCATTGGTAGAGGATGACACGGCGATCGGACGGCCAGGATTGGCTCATCTACGGCCAGAAAGTGGAACTTTACTTTTACCTTACGCATAACATTACGATCAGTTAATACTACAGAAAGATAAAACGACAGATCTTAAAGTGACCATTAGTTGCTTTTCAGTGTGTATGATTCCTTCTATTTGATCCTCTGTAAGTTGTAAAATATAAACTATCGCGGCCGAAAATGCCACAGTTAATACAATATTCCTGGCAATTATGCAGTGGTCGAATGGATTTCACATTAAAGCCAACGTTTCGTCCCCATCTGTGGAGAACAGTTTCTAGAGGGTTCTTTGAGTGTCCTGTTAACACCCTGGCCAACTACCGACTGCAGTAAAATTCCGTTAACGCGTGTTCACGCGCAGAGACGTGACTTCACATTCTTTAAATACCGAGGGCAATTGGTCGTTGTATGTTGCCGTCGTCCACTGTTACTACAACCCATGGTGGAAGACTATAGTTGGACACACGACCGATTGCCGCCGAGTTACGATCGTCAACAACGTAGTCCACGTCCGTGCCTTGATATGCGCGAAGCGCCATCGTTCGTGGATCGGACTACAGTACTCATCTTCTTCGGCACCGGAATCCAGATGTTATGCCCTCCTCCTTCCTATCGAAATTCCTGCAGTGTTTAACAATCTCTATGGCCTCTCGCGATAGCCTTTCATGGTATCCCCTTCTGGCTGCCAGTACATGCGTGCTATAAGGAAGAATTCCGTAAAACTCTTGAATGAGGACTATAGTACTATCATCCTCCTCACAGGCAAGGGAAAAACGACGATAGTATTGGATGTGGCCGACAATCATATCAAGTTTAAGGACTTACTAAATCCGTTGACACATAGAAAACTGAGTAAGCACCTCACTGACGAAGTCCTTAGAACTATTACGCGGTTGATAAGAAAGTCCTCTATTAAACAGTGCGTTCAGAAAAGTCCAATTTGGATGCGATGCCACCAAGACTTTATGGGTTGCCGAAGCTGCATGAAGAACATGTTCCTCAGACCTGTAGTGAATACCACTGGTTCGCCCACCTATTCGTTTGCCATGGTCTTGACAACGTTATTACGACCATATGTGGGGGGATCGCACTCCTATATCAATATTTCGGAGCATTTTACGGGAAAATTAAACGGCTTACTGGTACAGCCGGAGAACATATTAGGAAGTTTGGTTGTGGTCTCGCTATTTACTATGGTTCCGCTCAACGAGGTATTGCAACGCACCTGATTTTTCCTCCCGATATTGCAGAACAGATAAATATTTGCTTCATTATAATTCCAGTCTTGGATCACTATGTTTATTTTTAATCAGGTTATTAATTTCGGTCGGTAATGATTATCTTCGAGCCTAGTAAAATGTAAGTACATAAAGGTAGCCTAATTTATAAACGCACTCCTAACAATTATACAGTTGTTTTATAGTGTTTTCTGCTTTACATTCGTATAGAACTTAAAGCAGAGAACATTATAAAACAACCGTGGAACATGTCCATACCTGAGTAGAAACATGTTGCATTACATGTGATGTTGCATTCTGTGGTGTCACCGCCAGACACCACACTTGCTAGGTGGTAGCTTTAAATCGGCCGCGGTCCATTAGTACATGTCGGACCCGCGTGTCGCCATTGTGTGATCGCAGACCGAGCGCCACCACAAGGCAGGTCTCGAGATACGGACTAGCACTCGCCCCAGTTGTACGGACGACATTGCTAGCGACTACACTGACGAAGCATCGCTCATTAGCCGAGCAGATAGAATAGCCTTCAGCTAAGTCCATGGCTACGACCTAGCAAGGCGCCATTAGCCTTACATAGTTTGATAGTTATCGTATGAAATGTCTCATCAAGAACGCTGTATACAAATGGTGGATTAAAGTTAAGTATTCCAGCAGCTACGTACTTTTCTTTATAGCATTTATGAAGTATCCTGTTTCAGACCATCAAGTCCGCCTGCTTGCTTAATGGCCGCCTCCCTTAAATAATGTGCGTAGTGTTGGCAATCTGTCAACACTACACATTCAAAATCATTAACCATTCCGGTTTCAACACACAAATAAAATTAAGTGTAAAGAGCACTATTGTAGCGTACACGCTGCGCATGAAGAGAAACACAATTCACTACCGTGCAGTGGCAAGAAACTTGCCTCCATCCAAACCCGCAAGAAGTCGCCGCTGCAAGTCAGTTTACACGATTTCAAACAATTACATTCATTATAGTTAAATTTATTAAATTAGTTCACATTTTGTAAAAGAAAATGTAGAACATAAAACGGAAATGTTTGTACTTACACGTCATATAATAAATGTAATGGGAAGGGAAGCTTTATTGAAAGCTTTACATAGTATCTTTGCTCTATCGAAACAATTTAATTATAGAGAGAACTACAGCCCAATAGCGGAAACATTATCAAATGGGGACAACGCGCTCACACATCCCCGCTCGGCGGAACTTCGCAGTAAACCACAGGCACAACAGTAAAATGGAATAAAAATGTCATTGGACGTCACAGCATCACTGCCGCACGTCACTCATACAACAACCATAATTTTAGAGTGTCAACATGTTAAAATAGCTGTTGTAAAATCGTACAGTCTAAAAAGGAAAGGTAACAAATATTCCGCATCAGGTATCCCAAGACACTGTACAATATAACTATTCATGACATTTCAAATATTTCGCTCGTAAATAAAACGAATTTTTTAGTGGATATGCTACGTTCGTGCATTCCACTCGCTGATTGATTGAGAGTGGCTGAAATGGCTCACGAAACAGTAATGCGGCTCCATAAAAACATTACTGCGAAACAGTATTATGTATTCTTGTGAGCATGAATTGTTTTTTATTATCAAATACTTAAACAAATTTGTACACTATGCACAACATCTTTGTATAAGGTACTCAGTAGTAAAATACACACGAAGAAAAAAGAGAGAAAAAGAAGGGAAAGAGAAAAACTCTTCAACTAGATAAATAAAAACCAAGAAAATTCATCAAACGTCCCAAACGCACATACTGTGCCCCCGCAGTCGGACAAAACGGGAGCATCCAAAAGTGATTTGCCAAAAACGATAAAACATTGAAAAGTCATTAGACATAAGACCCTCATTATGTGTTATCTATTTCTAAAACTCAAAGCCTAACTATAAACATTGTCGTTAAAAATGTTTGTCAAACATTTTTAAGAATAAATGTACTAAACTTGTTTGTTTCTAGCTCAAAAATGACTAGTTAGTAGTCTGTAAGCTCTACCTCCTTTTAACGCATTCTCAGCATAAGAAGGCGTCAATTTATATTCTCTGCAACTCTAGTGCTTCATCAACTTAGCTTCCACCGATCGAGTGGCACAGTTGTGAGACACTGGACTCGAGTCGGAAATACACTGGTTAAAATCTCCGACGTTTGTGGGAGGAAATAATATGTTTGCACAACTCTTTCCGGAACGTAGGTCTACTCTCTGGGAATCACCACAGGAAATCTCTCCGTAATGCACAACGCCTGTCTTGTAGTACCGAGCGAGGTGGCGCAGTGGTTAGCACACTGGACTCGCATTCGGGAGGACGACAGTTCAATCCCGTCTCCGGCCATCCTGATTTAGGTTTTCCGTGATTTCCCTAAATCGCTTCAGGCAAATGCCGGGATGGTTCCTTTGAAAGGGCACGGCCGATTTCCTTCCCCATCCTTCCCTCACCCGAGCTTGCGCTCCGTCTCTAATGACCTCGTTGTCGACGGGACGTTAAACACTAATCTCCTCCTCCTCCTCTTGTAGTGTCTGCCACTGAAACTTGTTGACTATCTTCGTAACGCTCTTGTGCAACGACCCCTTGACGAACGGCGCAAGTTTTCGTTGGATCTCGTCTATATCCTCTATTAATCCAAGCTGGTAATGATCCCAGACTGATAAGCAGTACTCAAGAATCGCTCGAAAATGTGTTTTGTGTGGGATCGTGCCCACTCGTCTAATATAGGGTGCGTAAGAAGCTGTTTTCTCGGATAGCTAGACAACATTCAAGCAAATCTTATTAATGGAATTTATTACAGTAAATTGAATTGACAATACTTAACTCTGCCTTTTTACAAACAGGTGTCGCAAGCAATTGGCGACATGCAAGTAATCAATGTCCTTCGATATATACAATTTCCATGTAAGCAATTAATACAGATCACAAGTCATGGGGCCGGCCGCGGTGGCCGAGCGGTTCTAGGCGCTTCAGTCCGGAACCACGCGGCTGTTACGGTCGCAGGTTCGAATCCTGCCTCGGCCATGGATGTGTGTGATGTCCTTAGGTTAGTTAGGTTTAAGTAGTTCTAAGTCCTAGGGGACTGATGACCTCAGATGTTAAGTCCCATAGTGCTCAGAGCCATTTGAACCATTTCAACAAGTCATGGCTCGTCTTCTAGTGTGGCTCTTTTAGTGCACCGAGGCTAGCTGGATCGGCGCTTACATTCTCGTCGCATAGGTGCCGCTCCTGTCATTGTGTCGTCCTAGTCAGCGTTCTATAGGCTGACGTCGTCTTACAGCCTTCTCTGCTGTTTCGTTCCATACCGACGTGCCGGCGTGTGATGTTGCACCGGAAAATTTTGTACGGCACTTCGTTCGTGGGTTAATTACGTTTCCTTATGCCCCTTCTTTATCTCAGCCTAGCATCTGATTTCCCTACTATTTGTTTTCTGTGGTTGCTCCACTCCAGGTCGCTCCAGGTAGTTACTCCTAGGTATTTTACATTAGTTACTGTTTCCAGTGATAGCCGCCAATTGTGTAATTATACGGTAGTGGATTTCTCCGGCTCTTTATGCACAGTATATTGCATTTATTTTCTTTCAGGTTCAACCGCCAGTCCCAGCACAATTCATCAATTACCGGCAGATTTTCCTGTAGTTCGCGACAGTGTTCTGGCTTTGCTACCTTATAGACAACCACATTATCCGCAAACAGTCTCATGGAGCTTCCGACGTGATTCACTAGATGTTTTATTCAGGACGTCCGTCCTAAGACTCGTCAGGCGCATTTCCTTTGGCTTTTCGGTAGAAATTTACAATTTGGAGTTTGCAGTGTGTAGCTGAACTCATCCCAAACAAATACTCATCAAGTCTTTCATGCGACGCTCAACGTCGATGAAAGCGAACAAAACGATTTTTTAAAGCGGAATTTTAGGTGCCCATTCGACAGGGAGGCAAAACACTAAGAATAACCACTATCCTAGCAGCGACTGAACAGTACTGCTCAATGGCGGTAGTAGTCAACGCGGGTCAGGGTGCTCACGTTCTATTGCTGTTCGTTGTCAAAAAATGGTTCCAACGGCTCTGAGCACTATGGAACTTAACTTCTGAGGTCATCAGTCCCCTAGAACTTAGAACTACTTAAACCTAACTAACCAAAGGACATCACACTCATCCATGCCCGAGGCAGGATTCGAACCTGCGACCGTAGCGGTTGCGCAGTTCCAGACTGTAGCGCCTAGAACCGCTCGGTCACTCCGGCCGGCCTCGGCCACCGCGGCCGGCTGTTCGTTGTCCACTCATAGCTGAGAAGCGGTAGCACGACGATCTACATTTACACCATACACCGCAAGCGATGTAATGGTGTATGGTGGAAGGTACTTCTGATACCAGTATGTGAATCCCCTCCCCTTTTCTTATTTATTTAATTTTTTTGCATAGAGTCAACAAAAATGATGACTATTGCAAACGTCAGTGTTGTTTACATAATTATGAAGATGTTCATAAAATACAAACAAAACAAAAAGTTGATATAAATTAGCAAGGCTATAATACAAGCACACAGAGGGAATGTAGTGGCACAGAAGTAGGTATACAACTAAAATATTTCCAATTTCTAATACAAACTGTAAGATTACGTGTTTTCAACTTAGAATCCAGACAGAGAGTACAAACATTTCTTTGCCAGGAATAATTTGAGTTTCATTTTAAAGATATTTCCATCATAGGCACATAAGTCTTCTGACAATTTGTTAAATGAAATTTGACCACTGATGCAAGGGCTGTGATCTGTTATTTTTAACTTTGTTCTTTGACTGAATTAACTATTTTTATTTCTAGTGCTGTGGTCGTGGATGTCATTGCATCTTCGTGAATTTTTTTGATGATTTACAAAAAATAAAATTACCTTATATAAGTACAGGGAATACGCTGTAAGGTAGTTACGTTGCACAAAAATCTCTCTAACGGAATCATTATGACCCAAATCATGCACTATTCTAATTACCTTCTTCTGCAACAACATTAGTCTATTGAGGTTTGTATTAGCAGCATAGCCTCAAAGTTCAATTCCATAATTTAATAAAGGATATATTGTTCCATAGTAAACAGTTTGAATAGTACGGTTTGTAACTATTTTTGCAAGATGACTGAGTAGATATAATCCACTACTAATCTTTCCACACACAAAGTTAATATGCTTTGACCACCGCAAGTTTTCGTGTGTTCCACACGCTGATGATGCGTTGGAAGAAGTAGATAAGCCTCTGTATTAGCTCCAAATTCTCGAATTTTCTCGACGTAGTCATTTCGGTGACTCAAAAAGAAAGAACAGATTTCGGTACTTTATTGCAGACAAACTACAAAAGATAGAAACACGCTGTGCATGTCGCGAGTAGAGGAAGGTTCAAAGTTCCCTTCTCATTACATTTATTATATGACACGAAAGCACAAGCATTTCCTTTTGTTTGTTACAGCACAGCGACTACACCACAAGAGAAATCGTTTGTGTGTAGGAATTTGTGCGAAGTCAATCAATTGTTCAAGTGCTCTTCTGAACACACTGAAATATCTCGAAAATTGGTCATCGGATAAAAATAATTATAATTCCAATTTGTTTGTCTCGAAGAGGGACATCCAATGATACCGCACTCGACCTCCCCCACCACACGCCGTGCGTGGATGGCTGGAGGCAACTGTGAAATCTTCAATGGGAATCCCCTTCTTTTATTCAGATTACCATTCTACAGCGACACATACATATATTTTCTCTGAAGCATTTCGTTCGTTTCGCCACAAATGGCGCTGTAATCGGGGGAATAGAAACGGGTACACAATCGTAATTTACGACATGCTTCTCAATGGCCCTTGAATATCCAATGGCACATGGCACCTCATCTCAAAACTGCTTGGGTAGGACAGGCCAGTATTACATAACTTATAACAGGAAACTCCTTCGTAACGATGTATTCCTTTGACATATCGAACAGGTGACTACTCGACCAATTAGAGTAACTGTTCAGACGTAATACTGCCAACTTCAGTACATTTAGTGAACCGCTTTTCAAATGATTGTACATAGGAAAGAAGCATATCTGCAGGAATGTCAGCATAGACGTATCTGATGCGGTCGACCATGTCTGCACGGCTTGTTGGCACTTGCTGGCACTCCTTAAAATTTACATATCCCCATTGAAAGAAATTCGTCTACGTCAAATGCGACTACCTAGTGGGCCAATTAATTGGGCCACCTCTGCCGATCCACTGACCAGTGTAAACACGGTCTAATACCTCCCGTGCATCAACTGCGTAATGCTCCGGGGAACCGTCATGCTGAAAACACATTCGCTGTCGAACGTCCAGGACAACATCCTGCAGTAGTATCTGTTCCAAAAACGTTCTATATTTGTGTTCATGCAATGTGCCGTCGATAAAACAAGGACCAACGCCACGATGCCACACCGTACGTTAACTGACCAAGGACATTTATGGTCAACTTGCCGTAACCAGAAAGGTTTACCCACACTTCAGTAATGCATGTTATGCCAGTTAACGCTATCACGGTTTGCAAATGTAGACTCGTAGGAAAATAGTACCTAGGCAAAGAACCTAGGGTCGTTTGCATTTGTTACCCCTTTCACAAAACACTACCCGTTATGGAAATCGGCGCCATGAAGTTCTCGATGCAGTGAATCATGGTATGAATGATACTTACGATGCAGTACTGCGACAATACTACCTAAGGGCTTATTGGGATTGTGGTGCAACTGCCGGGCGCTTATTTGTGAGTTGTTGTCCACTGCCACTAGGACAGCTATTTCATTAGCTTTTCCTGTAAGAAGTTTGCTTCGTTTTCTTCTGCCGGTCTGTACTCTGCCATCAGACATAAAGGCGTTTACAACCTCCTAAAAGAATAAAAACGCTTGGCGTACAAGGCAACAGTAGCCTCAACATTTCTCGTACATTCTCCTTAAATAAGCATCATTTCAATTTTTTCTTCTTTGGCTGTAACATTCATCGTCCACTTGCACGTCTGTTCTCCAAATGATAGGTACTTGCGCAGGCAATAAACGCTGCGCAAGTATCGTAATGTTTAGAGCCGCTATCTGTTTGTTCTGTGCCTGCAAGATACGTGAGCTCGGTCGCAGAGTAATGCCTGTTAAGTACTGCCTGCTATGATGCGTCGTAGTTCGCTACATGGCCACGGGGGCGCGTCGAGTAGTCGCCTGTTCGATATCCCGGAGGAATACACCGTTATGAGTGGAGTTTCCAATCAGAAGCTATGAAATATTGGCCTATCCTATCCAAACATCATGGAGATGGAGTCCCAAGTGCCATTGGGTGTTCAAGGGCCATTGAGTAGCATATAAATTACGATTGTATACCTATTTCTATTCCACCGATTACAGCGAAACGAAGAAAATGCTTCAGACAAAATGTATGTAGATTTTGCCATAGAACCGTAATCTGCAATGAAAAACGGGGGTTCCCAAGGAAGATCTTGAAGTGACTTCCCGCCACCCTCTCACAGGTTGGGTTGGCGAGTCGAGTGTGGTATCGTTGGATGTCCCTCTGAGACAAACAAGCCGGCCACTGTTCTAGGCGCTTCACTCTGTAACCGCGCGACCGCTACGGTCGCAGGTTCGAATCCTGCCTCGGGCATGGATGTATGTGATGTCCTTAGATTACTTAAGGTTTAAGTAGTTATCAGTTCTAGGGGACTGATGACTTCAGATGTTAAGTCCCATAGTGCTCAGAGCGATTTGAATTTGAGACGAACGAATTCGGGTCATAACATTTTTTCATCCGATGTGTAGTTTTCGATGTATTCCAATGTATTCACTTAAAATGAGCACCCTGTATAAAACACAGAGTCCTTGTTTTACCTAGTGGCCGAGCGGTTCTAGGCGCTACAGTCTGGAACCGCGCGACCGCTACGGTCGCAGGTTCGAATCCTGCCTCGGGCATGGATGTGTGTGATGTCCTTAGGTTAGTTAGGTTTAAGTAATTCTAAGTTCTAGGGGACTGATGACCTCAGAAGTTAAGTCCCATATTGCTCAGAGCCATTTGAACCTTGTATTACTTATGGCAGCTAGCCTTCAAGATCTGAGAAATCGAGTTGTTGAGCCTGTCGATTCAATAAATAGGTATGTGTTGATTTGTGTGTGGAAGGAAATGAACCACAGTTTCGATGCATGGTCTTCATGTTGACAGTATGGTGTAGTATCTGTGCGAACGTAAGACTGAACTTTTCTCTATCCAGTGACATGCGCAATACGTTTTTATCTTTCACAGCTTATCAACCTGTTTGTGGGAGGAAGTTGGGAATGAGAGACGAGTTCCGCGAGGTATTCAAGAAGACGATGGGCGTGGCGGATCGGCGCTCCTCTGAGATTGCGTAAGAGACAGGCTGCTCAGAAGATGGCCTCATCTGCCCCCCCTCCCCCCCACCCCCCGACACACACACACACACACACACACGCGCGCGCGCGCGCAAGTACAACGGCCCCTGGGAAGACAACGGACCACGCTGAGGAGGACATGGGTGGCACTGTGCCCACACCATCCATTGCTGCCAGGACCAACGCCTCAGAGGGCGCTCCAAAACTTCGGCTGCCGGCGGACTGAACTGCCCCTATCACGTCGGTGTTAGTAGACGTCCGGGCGAGGAAGGAGCGTCACGAACAGTGGACCTCCCGAGCGTACTCCGAGGCGCAACACGGAGAGTGAGCGCCGCATTCTCCAACAGCATGCGTAGCTGCTGCAAGGCGAGACTCGGCAGCAGCGCAGGGGTGGCAGCTCATCGAATTTCGGTTCGATAAAGAGCGCCGAACAGAGCGCCGCAAGCGCCAGGCGACTGCTGTACCTGAAGACGGCGGGCGGAGGAAGAAATCCTCCGCCAGCATCCCGTGCGCCAACGAGGAGCGCAAACAGAAGGCTGTTGTCGACAAGCGAGGCCGGTCTATACTCACAGCCAGTCCAGCAAAGCGGTCACGATCGCCGGTCGTGCAGAGTCGCAGTTAAACGGGGGAGCCTTCGCGATTCTGGAGGCAGGAACCACCACAGAAGACGCTGCCCAACAACCTGTAGCTAGGAAAGCGTTGAGGCTACCACCGATCGGCCTCTCTCCCTTTTTTTTTTTGTTGCATACATACTCCGCAAGCCACTATTCACTGCGTGGTGGAGGGTACTTTGTACCACTGTTAGTTATTTGTTCCTGTTCCATTCACGAACAGAGCGAGGGAAAAACGATTGTCTATATGTGTCCATACGAGCCCTAATTCCTCTTCATGATCCTTACGCAAAATGTATGTTGTCAGCTTCAAATGCTGGTTCTCTAAATTGTCTTAGTAGTGTTACTCGAAAAGAATGTCGGCTTCCCATATGAGTTCCCGTCCGCCCGTGGTAGCTGAGAGATAGCCGGCACGGTAGCTCAGCGTGTTCGGTCAGAGAGCCGGTTGGCCTCTGTAATAAAATACTGAGTGGAAGGATCAACCACTGAACTTGAACAGGATGTCTTGCGACGTCCGCAACGACAAAAAAAAAAAAAAAAAAAAAATATGGTCAGTGCGACAGAATGTCAATCCTAAGGGCCCAGGTTAGATTCCCGGCTGGGCCGGAGATTTTCTTCGCTCAGGGACTGGGTGTTGTGTTGTTCTAATAATCATCATTTCATCCCCATCGACGCGCAAGCCGCCGAAGTGGCGTCAAATCGAAAGACTTGCACCCGGCTAAAGGTCTATCCGACGGGAGACCCTAGTCACTTGACATTTTTATATGAGTTCCCAAACGATCTCCTAAATATTTTCAGAATAGCGTAAGCTTTATTAACGCTTTAGAAATCGTACATGGGGAAAATACATAAAAGAAGATTAGGGGCTTGGTCCTATGTAGCATAAGAAGGTGGTAATTAAAAAAAGAAGTGAAGGGGGGCTCACATATGGGAACTCCAGGTAATGCATTAGTCATAAGTACTCAAAAGTTCTGTGTTCTCCTAAAACGCAAAAGTAAAAGAATTAAAGAAAAAAACATTGCCATACGCTCGCAACGAAGCACCAAATTGCAAATTGGCAGTGGAATTGTGAAAGAGGCCGCGATCCTTACCTTCGACGAAGGCATGCAACACAGGTACACACAATTTGATGATTTGTCTTTAAGTTTTTCTAGTGAGGTTAGATAATTCTTGGTTTATAAATCTCATTGTTGTGACTCAACTACTAAAAAGAATGCAATTTTTCTGCATGAAGAGCTCGAGAATCTGGGGTTGTTCGGGCATCACCCATCACCATTGTTTTAAAGACAGAGGTTACAGTAAAAAAAAAAAAAAAAAAAAAAAAAAAAACGCCGAAGTCGTGACGTGGGACGCCGCAGTGCCTCAGATGTCAGGTGTGGTAGGGCACGTGGCACGCCAATGTGCAACGCCTGACGTCTGTGTGAAGTGTTTTGGTGGCCACAAAAACCAGAAACGCACAATAAAACGAGAGGACGAACCGACGGGCGCGAAATATGGAGGGAAACACGTGGCGGGCTATCTTGGATGCGAGAAATACAAAGTTGATCTAGTTTGCCAACTTGGAGTACCGTACAGCGCACCACAGGAGGCCACGGCAGCATGCTCCGACCGCCGTCCGCGCCCCTGCCAGAGGCAAGATGCTAGCAGTGCGAGGAGACACATTAGGCAAGGCTCATTGTATGATGAGATGCCTTCCAGTGCAGATTATTGCGAAGGAGGTGGCGAATCGCCATCCAGGAAACCTCACTCTACCAGTAGCCCCATCTGGCCCCCCACTGATGACGAACCAGCAGAAGACATCTGATTCCGAGACTGCTACTGATTTGTGTTCACGAAGTCCTTATTTGACTGTGGCGTCAGCTGCATAAGTAAGTAGCGTGGTACATAGCCGCTGGGCTGAGCTTGCTCTGTTGGAGGCCTCATCCTACCCACTACCTATGATGGAATGGCTCATAGGCTCAGACAATGAGAATGACGCCACTACTGGATCGGGTCGTTATTATGCAGACACAGTCTCGGCTGTGGAAGCGAGTGGTTCGGCATCCTGCCCACCACCTACGATGGTCCGATCCAGGAAGAAAGGCGCAACGAAGTGGAGATGCACGCACCCTGCGGATGGGGCTTTCCCCTGCACGCTGTAGCATGCGCACTGCGTGTAGAACGACGACAAGCCTCCCACTGCCCCACATCGAGCAGTGCTGCTTACGAAGTTTCAGCTTCTCACTCACAGACGACTGACCACTGGCCAACAACCGCCAAGAACAGCACACCAGCAAAGAGCACGCCGCCTGCGACAAGTGCTGCTACTACACAGGAGGTAGAGGAAGCTTCGCGCTACTACTGCACCTGATACCACGGGCAAAGCCATCAGCAGAGTCGATGGGGGTGGAATAAGCATCGCAAAAGCACCCTGCTGATGCGGGTATTAAAATGAGCGGTTCCCATTACTGGCAGTAGCACGTCCACGGTGCGCACACAACAGAAGGCCTCAGAGGTGTCCAGGACCCAGCTTTTGAGACAACGGATTCGTCAGACCAGGATGCAAGCACATGGCCAGAGATGTCAACACGGACAACCGGTTCTCCAACCTCAACGACGAAGTCGGCGAGGCCATGAACGGCCAGCAGCAGAAGAAATCGCCGGCGACACCAGCATTCGTTATCCAATTTACTGGCGCCTTCAAAGCGTTTCAACAAAGGTGAAATCTGCGAAAAACGGCAACTTCACGAATTGCGTGACTCTGTGTGAATTGTAGCGAGTTATCACCCATACCGCAGATGACTACCATGAGGTCATGGACTTCATAGTATAAAGTTCTTTAAAAAAGTTATTGTATGAATGCGTGACTGAGGACTGGATACGTACTTGGAGCTATCGTGTAGCGTGGTGTAACTACAGGTAGTGTGCTTACTCTGTGTTACTGTTAGCAGAAACTTTATACAAACTGATTGGGCAATGCAACTGCCAGTACCAATAAAGAAATACAGTCACTGTAAAATACATTCAGCCCCTTAGGCATTGAATCCTCTGGCCATGTTCAGAACTGATAACTTTGGTCCCTGTGCACATAACAAATTTAAAAAAAAATTATCTTACCTCTAAAGCAGCAACGGTGGAACGCGATATATTTGTGTCTCTCATGAACAAGAATAAAATATACTAGCTACAGGCTCAGCGGTGTGGAATGCTTTGAAATGTACATTAAATTCTTTTAGCTGATAAATTAAAATATTTAAGAAAAATTCAGTGTCTTTGAAAAACATATGGCCTGACCATGGATGCGGTGCTAACTGGGGTAATTACTAACACTGACTTTTTCAATAGTGGAATTTTATTCGAAGTTAAATTTGGCTTTTCAAAACAGCTGATAATTTAAATTACATTACTCAGAAAAATTACATTCTTTTTAGTAGTTGAGTCACAACAATGAGATTTATACGCGAAGAATTATCTAACCTCACTAGAAAAACTTAAAGACAAATCATCACATTGTGTGTACCTGTGTGGACAAATCTTAGAGACATTACATATGGGTAATATCTAACTAGCCTTTACATCAAATCTGTTTACATATATTTTGGGGTTACTCAACAACTGTCAGTTATTAGCCAACTCATCTACACTAACGCGCTGGCAAAGTGAGAGTCATAAACATTTAACATCTTTACCTTCCTTGCTTCACAGAGTACACCACAAAAACTGCCCACTCCTTACTCTTTCGCTCACAGACAGCTACCCACCGTACAACAAGCACTTTCTTACTCCAACACTACAATCACGAACCAGAAACAGTATCTTTGACTCTGCGGTCGTGCACTGTCAGCGATCCGCTTTATAAAGCCTATCAGAGACATACATCGTTTATAATATAGTAGTTTCATTTTAGTTTACAAAAGTATTATTATCATAATCGGTTGCCACCTACAAGTGTACCCCAGTAGACTCCTTTCACAAACCTACCTTTAACAAATTTGGCCCATATTTGGAAGTACCTTGTACAACAAATGTGTGGTAAATTTACCTCATTACTGATAAATAGAAATCTTGAGCAGTATAGAACCATTACAGTGTAGTCCCATATTATACAGTATAGGACCATTATAAACTAACATGCCATAATTGTACAAGAAAGTCCAACTGCATAACGTTGTTAAATTTGAAAGAATTGATAGTGCTCATATGCACTAGCATGAATCCTAACCTAGTTACAATATGAGTAAATTGTCTCGTAAACAAGATTCCTGAAAAGTAAATCATACAAAAGCAAAATCAGTGTACAATCCTAACGTCAAGATAATGGTGTAGGATTGGGCAAGGGAAGGAAGATTCATGATTGAAGCCTATGAGCATGTTGAGGTGACTGCATCATAAGATCCATTTCTCTTTGTTTTTTGCAAGTTCAACAAATGAGTAGCGACCAATGTGCATTGTTTGCTTCCACGTTTATATTTCCAATAGTACATTTACTCGTAATTCCTACATTATAATGTAATACTTGGTGGCTTCGCAGAGCACACCACAAAAACTGCCTACTCCATCCTCTTTCGCTCACAAATAGCTACCCCGTGCTGTGCGCCAAGCGCTCTCTTGCTCCAACACTGCAATCTCAGACCAGAAACAATATTTTGTCTCTGCAGTCGTGCACATTCAGCGATCCTCTTTACAAAGCCTATCAGAGACATACATCGTTTATAATATAATAGTTTCATTCTAGTTTACATTAGTATTACTATCATATTCGGGTGCCACATACAAGTGTACCCCAGTAGACTCCTTTCGATAAGAAAAGAGGCGTACACCACTTCACATGGTCTTAAGAGCCGTTGGAGACAGTCAAGACCGTCTTTACAAGCTGCCATTCAGCATGGACCCAGACTGCCTGAAAGTGCTGCTACTAGAGATGAGCTTCGCAATATGCGCCACATCACGTTGGAAGTCACCCAGGGACAATGCAGACAGGCCACCCTTCCTGGCCATCCTCAATGACAACATCAAGAACAGGAAGATCTTCCAGGTCAAGAGTGTAGCAAACGTCGGAGTGACAGTGGAGAAACTCTGCAAAAGAAGAAGCCAGCACAATGTTTCAACTGCCAGGGCCTGGACCACACTGAAAGACTCTGCCAGATGCCTCCACGATGCTTGAAATGTGCAAGAGACGACCACAGCAGCCATAGCAAAATCCCCAAGATCGACGGGTCCATGTGTTTCAGCTGTAGAGAGAAGCATTTGGAAAATTACTGTGCATGCATTGCCTTCAAGTGTGCGGCCACAAACCAGAGAGGACGACCACACAATTTCAATGCGTCACCATCCAGTATAGCTTCCAGAGATGGCAGCCATGGAAGCAACTGGTATCGCAGTCAGTTCATCGGCGGAACAGATCACATTCATTGCTGCATATCGGCCACTGTGGCTTCGAAACCAATACCATGCACTCGGAGTGGAACTCCAGTCACCAATTCCAGCGGACGACAGTTGCTCAGAGTGGCCAATAACGATACTGCGATTGTGATGGGGCCATATGACCCCACAATCTACCCACCATACGGCCTTCCAGATGTTCTCGACATAGTCATCATCAAGGAGGCCGCACACAACGCAGTTGCGACCACCCGCTGTACATTGTCGTCCAATCACCTGCCAGACCGTGCGGGGTAGCCGCGCGGTCTGCGGCGCCCAGCCACAGTTCGCGCGGTTTCCCCCGTCGGAGGTTCGAGTCCTCCCTTGGGCATGGGTGTGTGTGTGTGTTGTCCTTAGCGTAAGTTAGTTTAAGTTAGATTAAGTAGTGCGTAAGCCTAGGAACAGATGACTTCAGCAGTTTGGTCCCACAGAACTTACCACAAATTTCCACTTTTCACCTGTCAGTGATCTTCCACTGAACACATGGATGTGGCATCACCGGGGAGCCGCAGGTCGCTGCTTGGCATCAACTGGGAGCACTTGGCGAGACAGTCGCCGCCACACCCGATCCGGACATCAAAGCTGCAGAAGTACAACTCGCCGCATTCACGCGTCATACCCTGGTCACAGCCGATGCACCCATGTCACATCAGCCAAGGAAGCAGAGGGACTACTCCCGACAACTTCCCCCAGACATACAGCAATGCATCATGGAGAACAACCAGCTTTCTCGTGAGTGGTAGATCACGAGGAATGCCGCCACGAAACTTCTATTGAATGGACTTCGCCGCAACATCACGGCCACAGCCATGACCGCTGAGTTATTTAAAATCGAATCGTTATGTCAAAAAATTTCTGAAGATGTAAAATCAGAAATTTGTGAGAATTTTCAGCTTATTTTTTCGCGAATGAAAACGCATTACAGAATCATGAAGCAAGCATAAAATAACTACAGATCATTGTTTTCGAAAATTAGGAAACCTTGCAGGCTAAAATTGACTCAGTTGCATCTACCGGTTCAGTTTCGCAACTTGTAAAAAATCGGGAAAACTTAAAGGATACAGTAGATAAGATTTCGATACAAATGGACACTCTAAAATTTGGTTCAGAAAAACACACGGAGGAAATCAGCTGATTATCAGAAAAAGTAGCCGAACTTTCGGATAGTTAACAAATTTATCTACGAAGGTAGATGATGATCTAAATGATACAAGACCGGTAGCCTTTACTGATGCAGAGGAGTACGAAGAAATTAGGAAATTTAAACAAAATCAGAATCAGATTAATACGCGACACAAAAGAGAACTGCTGGAAGTACAAGATCAGTTGACACACGTAATACAAAAACTACGTATTTCAGAGGATACTCGCGTTCTGATACAGGAAGAGGGGTTTAGAACTACGGAAAAGTCACAAAGTAATAACAGGGTATTTTGGAGGTTTTGAAAGGAGTTGGCAAGGTGCACCGAATCTTGGGATGGAACCGCCGACACGACGTAACAATGACCGATTTGCGACTCGGCGCCACGATGACTTTGACTATAAGCTCTTCATCACTACTCGTAAATTTAAAACTTTCAAGAATTCCGCTAATGACATTCAACCACAAGCTTGGCTTCATCAGTTTGCTCATGGCTAGGCTCCTAAATGGTCATTAGAGCACACATTAGAGTTTACGTGTGGCCATCTAGAAAATGAACCAGCTATAAGAATACGATCGGTTATTCGCGACTGCCACAGTGAAGGAGACTTCTGTCATGCCTTCCTTTCTGCATATTGGTCTCATGCTACTCAAGATCGAGTAAAACACAGCATTATAATGATGAAACATTTCGAACAGTCTGAATTTTCCAGCCTGGTAAAATATTTCGAAGCTATGTTACACAAGAATCAGTAATTGACAAATCCGTTTAGTCCCTCGGAACTTATCCGCATTTGCTTAATTAAGTTGCTTGAACATTTAAGACATATTATTTGGCTGGCGTTGTAAGGGTGATATCGAGGTTTTTCAGGGACTTTTACAAGAATTGGAAATCGACACAGACAGTTGCGGGGTGCGAAAACAGGAAAACACCAACAATAAAGGTCACATCCATCAGAATTTCGTGATGACAGAAATAATAATTGGACAAGACAAGGCTATTTGTATAACGCAAATCATGACCAAAACAGACACCATCCGTACGACAACCGTTTTCAGAATAACAGTAGTTGCAGGGAAAGATCACCTCTTCGTGGTAATGAATTTGACAGAGATAACCTTAGAAACAGACAATATAGGAACCAGAATAATTATTATCAAAGGAGACAAAATAACTTCAGACACAACGGTTCACCTCGCAATTACGATTCCGGGAGAAATTCTCCACCACTTATCCGACAAGAAAGAAATTACTGAAATTACCGACAAGGCGACAGACCCTATAGTCAAGATGACAGACCTGATGTTAATCAGAACTGGCGTGATTCAAATTGGGCAGGTTGAAATTGTAGAAGTTAGACCTCTAGATTCCAGTTACAACGTGTGACAACGAAGAGATAATAGACAATGACTCATACTACAAGCAACCAGAAAACGTACTTAAGAAGCTGACGACGTAGCTGCCGTGACTTCAATTACGTGAAAATGGAAGACATTAGAGATTTCTTACTCCAGGAACGACATGAAAAAGAACAATATTGCATATCCTGCAATTCATATCACAGATATTTCAGTAATTAGTGAAACAGTTTTCAGTAAATGCAGCAAATCGAACAATTGCCCCACACTTCCTTTATGTAAGATTAAATTACATGGTGTAATTTTTGGAAACAGGGTAGATGTACACCAACAAACTAACTTAGAATCCTTCAGTCAAAGCCACAGATCTACTATGACTTTTCTTATTGTTCCACTATTGTCGACGGTGATTCTATTGGGTGTAGACTTTTTGAATGAGTATAAGGCGATTTTAAACTTTCATGACCCTGAAATAAGGTTAGAGCAAGAAGGTAAGTGAATAGCTTTAAGGTTTAATAATTGGCTTTCAAACCATGAGGAGGAAATCAATCAGCTTTACCTTTTGTTAGATCATAGTTTGAAACTTTCGACGGAATTTGACACTAATAACCACTTTGCAAGTACTGACGGGGATGATATTGATGATGTATTAGATACTAACGTTTTAGTTCATAAAAATTCAAACAATTGAGAACTGTACTGACACTTATAGGCAGGAGCTTTTTGACATTTTACACACACATTCCACAGTTTTTACTCACAGGAATAATTAAAGGATTTCAATACCAATTTCGTGTTCGTGAACATACTAAATTTTGTGATGGCCATACGTAATTCCCGCACATTATAGGGACGGTGTTAGAACGGAAATACAATGTATCCCCGACGAGGACATTGTTGAACCAGCGGTAAGTTCATACAACAATCCATTACATGTTGTTGAGAAGAAAAACAGCTCGATCAGGGTTGTCTTGGATTCGAGACAAATCAGTACTATCATCAGTCCTGAAACAGACAGGCCGCAAACGTTGGAAGAACTTCATCAAAATTTTAATGGCGTAAAAGTGTTGTCTTCTATTGATCTCAGATATAGCTTTTATCAAATTGAACTTCATCCACAATGTAGAAAATATACGGCTTCTCTTCGTTTCGGCGTATGTTAACAATTTCGGAAACTTACTTTTGGTTTGAACACTTCTTCGGCAGCATTCATGCGTGGGCTAAATTCCATATTACGTGAGTTCTTAACCCGGCGGTACACGCACCTGGAAACAGGACGGCAGCACACGCAGCTGGTCTCACAGACCCTTGCAATTTCTATCTTTCTGAATTTGCATTTAGATGTACATTATGGAGGGAAGCGTTATTAAATGGAGTAATATCATTAATAATCAGTTTAGTAAATATATTTAAGGGATAAATTTAATATTTTTGCCAAAAATATTTACACAAATGGAGATACATAAAATGTTCAAATATGTGTGAAATCTTATGGGACTTAACTGCTAAGGTCATCAGTCCATAAGCCTACACACTACTTAACCGAAATTATCCTAGGACAAACACACATACCCATGCCCGAGGGAGGACTCGAACCTCCGCCGGGACCAGCCGCACAATCAATGACTGTAGCGCCCTAGACAGCTCGGCTAATCCCGCGCGGCGGAGATACATGAAATTTAGCTGTTATGAAAATAATGCATGTATTCAATCAGATATTTTGTCGATACAGTCTTGGCACACAGTAACAGAATGTTCAAGGCAAATGTATTTCTTACAAATCTATCTTGCTTTTCTGTTTTTGCTTCTGCAGTCCACACACCATCCCCTTGAAGTCGCAATGATTCCACTTCAGAAATTTTCACACTGCAAAGCTCTCCAGTTCTCTCAGTTATCTTCCTTGGCAATATTTTTGACATTACTCTTTGCTGAATATGATCATGCAGAAGCGCAAAAGAAAGCTGCCTCAAAAACTCTCTTCTTCTCAGTTGTTCTTCCTGATTTGAGTTGAAAATAATAGCAGCATTTACCGCAGCTGTCATCTTCTTGTGTTTCTAGATACATTACATGTTGCACTCATTCCGTCTACAACGTCAACTCCACCCTTAGTAAGGTTATAGAAAGTGGTAATTTCTGGTTTTTATCATTCCCTGTATTTTCGCCAATATTTCCATTGTGCTGCATCGTTGACAGTAGTAATACCACTCTATTTCGTTGCGGCACATAAGAGACTAAGGTGCAATTTCTCTGAAACTCAAACATACATGACTTTTCTTGTCAGTTTTTAGTGTTATAAATCCCCTTGGGACTTGTACCTTGCTCTTCCTTCGGGTACCAAAGACGGTCGTCTTCTTCGTAATCAATGTGTTTGCAAGCTCGTAACTTGTAAAATAATTGTCGCAAGTTATGTTGCAGCCTGTATTCAGGATAGGTTGGCAAAGTCTTTGAACAAGTTCAGGGTCTGTTCTGTCTGTAAGGGCCTTCAGGCTGTTGCCCAACATACACCTCCACGTTGAATGTGTAAAACATTCTGGCATCCACTGCTGCAAAAATCTTTACTCCATACTTGTTTGGCTTATTTGGCATGTACTGTCGGAATCTGCATCTTCCACGGAGTGCATCTAGTTTTTCATCAACTGTCTCGTATTCAGAAACTGTATAAGCCTTCTGAAACTTTTCAACAATTAGACTGAACACCTATCTTATCGCCGCCATGTGATCTGTTTTCTCCCTTTCCATTCTCGTTTCTTTATCTTCGAATCTGAGGCATCGAAGGAGAAAACGAAATCTGTTTATGCCCATTGTGAGATGAAATATTTCAACTCCTGTGCCATCTGTTCGCCACAAATCTTGTAGACTTAGTCGATGGGCACGCATTACACCAGTGTAGTACAATAATCCCAATAAGGCCTTTATTTCAGCTTTATTAGTTTGTTGTGCATCTCTTTCCCTTGAAAAGTTTCCCTGGGTACTTTGAAGGTACCTATTAGCGCAGTCAACGAGTATGTGTATAATGTTTTCATCAAAAAACAGTTTCCAGCACTGTAGAGGATTTGTAGCACTTTTCGCAGCACCTTTCGCACCTGGTAAATGAGTTATGATGCTATGACAACGTGTGAGGGAGTTCTTTGGCGGAGCACGTGAGTTCCATACTGTTCCGTCTTTACCGACACCGTCAGCACCACAATCACTGTCTTCTGATTCATCACTCGACGTATTTTGTTCTGTGCCGCAATCACTTTTCCAATATGGATTACTTCAAAGTCGATTTCTCCATCTTCAGAATCACCAGCGTCGCTTTCAGCCATTACTTCTTCAATCAAGTTGCTAATTCTCTCCTCCTGTACCTCGTAAGAATAAGCCATGATGCAGTTACAACACTTACAACACACTAAAATAAGGTACAAAGCACGAAAAAATCTGTTCTAACACAAAACTAAGCAGATCCCGCAAATATGCGTGCGCTTGAATAACCTTGCCGGAGCTAACAAACTGACACCAGTGCACGCGGCTGGCCTGTGAGACCCTAGACGTCTTTGTTGTGAGCTCACCGGAAGTGCTATTGTTGAAATACCAGATACATCATACCAAACGACTCCTATTACACTCACTTAAAGGTACTGAGAAGATAGCTTCTTGGAAACAACTTTCAGGCACTGCATTAATGTGAAAATATTCTCCTTGGTCTGACAGACCACCTGCATGTACCGACGGGTTAAAGCGTCACATCACCTCATACGTGGACGATATTTTAATAGCAGAAGACTCTTGGGAACAACATAATCATATCCTCAACAGTGTGTTACGTATTTTTGCAGAATCTGGAATTACAGTTAACTTGGAAAAATCTGAATTCAGTAGGACAAAGGTGAAGTGTTTTGGACACATTATTTCTTCTGAAGGCATTCAGCCGGATCCTGAAAAGTTGGAAGCAATCAGAGCCATTCCAGTTCCATCCACAAAAAAAAACAAGTTCGCAGTTTTCTAGGGTCGTGAATTTCTACCTGATATACAAATTCTGGTAACACCAAAACTTTGTTCTCTCACTGGCAAAAACACCATTTGGAATTGGGACGAACAGGCACAGTTGGAATTTGATTCTTTGAAAGAAACGGTACTTAATGCACCAATATTATCTCACCCAGATCTGTCACAAGATTTCTGCCTTTGCACAGATTCCTCTAAAGTTGGCCTTGGTGCCCATTTATTTCAAGAAGCCGTAGAAAATGACATTACTGTTCAGAAAACCATCGCTATTACTAGCCGCGTGCTAACAAAATCTGAAAAAAAAAGATTCCGGTACTGAATTAGAAGTTTTAGCTATCGTTTGGGCATTCGACAAATTTCGTTTCTTTCTTTCTGGCAAACACGTAAAAGTTTAGAGTGATCATCGAGCATTACAATTTCTTATGTCATCAAAATTAAATCAAGTCTGGTTGAAACGTTGGACATTATTTCTGCAAGAATTCCACTTCACAATAGTCAGCATTCCTGGCAAGGAAAACGTTGCGGACGCACTGTCACGTGGACCGGCTGGCCTTGAGAAAAGCAACGCAGAAGCTAACCCTGAGTATTCTTTATATTCAAAAAGTAGGCTTTGAAAACTTCGTTACCGCATCTTTAAAGGACATTGATTATGAACAAGACAAAGATCCGATTTGGAAAGGTATCAAAAGCAAATGGCATGAATAGACACCCGCAGATTCGTCATTATGGTCTGATTAGAAACAACATACTCTTCAAACGTTGCACTGTTGATGATAAGGCATGGATATTTTGCATTCCTGACGATTTTATTAATGAGCTCATCTGGTACACTCGTTTCATCTACGCACATTTTGGTGCACGAAAATGTTATCATAATTCTTCGGAGGACTTGTTATTTTAACAACATGGAAAAGAGAATTAGGAGAGTCTTGTCTATTTGTAAACTTTGTCAAAAAGCTAAACTATCTAACATTTCACATCGTGCTCCATTGTTTCCTAGAATTCCTACTAAATTAAAAGAATTTGCTGCTGTTGATCTCTGGGGGTCCCTTGTCAAAACACTGAATGGATTTTTGTACGCTCTAGTCGCCGTTGAACGTATTTTAAAATTTGTTTCTTTCACAGCGTTACGCAAAGCCATTGGACGGTCTGTATCCAACGCCTTTTTCTCGCGTGAAGTTGGACACGTTGCCAAAGCCGTTTCAGATAGCGAACCACAATTCAGATCTGCAGTTTGGTCACGCATGCTTCGGAATCGTAAAGTCAAGCCTGTTTTTATTTCATTGTACTCTCCACATTGCAACCCGTCTAAACGGATTATGAAAGAAATTAATAAGCTTTGTAGACTTTATTGTCACAGAAAGCATAAGTATTGAGACAGATACTTACATTTATTTCAAAACGTGCTGAATGCAATGCCTCATGACTCCACTACTTTACCACCTATTCTTGTACTGAAGAACGAGGAATCAACGAACAGAATCAGCGAGCTTGTACCTTTTCCGAATACACGTAAACTTCGACGTAAAGGCATAATTTATTTGGCTATAAAAATATAAATTCTGCTGCATACAAAAGGAGAAAACTACGTGGTAAGACAAATGCAAAGAAACTTTATAGAAAGTTCTCATTAACCTTCCGATAGGCGCGCCTTCTAGTCGGACAATGGCGGTCGCGCGTATCTCGCAAATACCACTTGTTGTTAATAAACTTTATATCTTTTTATACATCAAATTTTTATCATAAAAGTCATATTAGGAATTATTCATGGGTTATACAAACAAAAGCAAGGTAAAAAAATTTATATAAAAATAAAGTTATGTTTCAAAACACACATTTTCTTGCCACAGCTTCTCGAGGTACTGATACTTACTTTCCGTGTGCGAATGTCAAATTTATACAGGATTGTGCTTGAAATTTTGGTTTCTCAATGTACTAAATTTATTTGGAAGCTGAAATACAATCAATGCAAATTTCTTGAATGATGTAAACAAAACATACCGTCTATATATCTCACATTTGAGATGGGTGATTATTTAGAAGCTAAAATACAATCATTGCAAACATTTCTTGAATACTGTAAACAAATAAACTGTCAATATATTTAACATTTGAAACGGATGATTCCCGTATTCTTACTGACTAAACATGGCCTACATCTTTGCTTCAGATGCTCCTGAGGTTGATTTCTTCCCTTCTTCTTTGTTGCTGTTGGTGCTCATCTTCTGTGTGTAGCGCATTTAAAACTTTTGCATGGAGGTCTCCAGTTACTTTAGCACTTCTCCTTTTACATGTTCCTGCACAAGTTCGCTCGAAAGATATCTGAGATATTTTCTTCTCTTGAGATTACTGCTGGTGTTTCCTTTCCAGATTATAAATGAATTTATGGCAGCAACCTTCATCTTCCAAAAAGCCACCACCAGAGGCCATCGCTCTCTTTTTTTCTCGCAACGTTGAAAGACCCACAAAGTTTGTCGAAAGTGTCAACGCCTCCTTTTCTGTGATTATAAAAAGTTATAATTACTGGTTTCTTGAGATCACCTGTTCATTCATCGATTTTTCCATCGTTGAGAAGGCTGGATATCAACAAAACATTCTTGAATTTTGTGGCACGTATGAAACAAGAGTTGCCTCTTTGCAAAAACCAAACAGGCTTGAGTGGGGCTCTCGTTTTTTGGTCGCTGTGAATTCTGTAGGAATTTGAGGCTTATTTTTACGTAACTGCCAACGTATGAAAATTGTTTGATGCCAATTCCTTTACGAAATCGTAACCCGTAAACCAATTGTCGACCGTGATATTTCTCCCACTGTAAAAAAATGGGTGCTGTTAACCTTTCCAGAACGTCGGAAGGCTTATTACATACACTAAATGGACCTTCTGGTTGGGTCCCAACGTATATTTCCATAGTATATGTGTAAAATGGCCAACTATAGCAAAATTTTTAACCCATATTTGCTTGGTTTTTTGGCATATATTGTATGAAACCGCATCTACCTCGAAAAGCCTCGAATTTTTCATCGATTGTGACATTTTCACCAAGTGAATAGCATTTTTGGCAGTTCACAACGAATTCTTCAAAAGTAATTCTTGTAGGAGCTAGGCGGTCAGTTTTTCTTCGTTCTCCTCTTGTTTCCACATCACCAAAACGAATAGATAGCATTAAAACCTGAAATATTTTTGTACTTATGACGGTTAGGAAGTCATCCATCCGCCATAAGTTGTCGAGATTCAGATGATTCGCGATGTACATCCACGTGAGATAAAGCAGCCCGAATAAGGCTTTCATTTCCACTGAGTCTGACTGTTGAGCGTCCCTTGAACGAGAATAGTTATCTTGTATTGTAAGAATATTTTTTTTTGTGTTTTCTACAATACGTTGAATCATTGTGTGAGAGATGTGGCATTTCCATGAATCTAGAATACTAGTCACGATTGTCGCAGATCCGATTGCTCCGGGCAGATGAATAAAATATTTTATTTACCTCGTGTTTGCCTGTGTACTTGGCTTTTCTTACCATGACCAAACCTCGATTATTTTTTTTGTTTTTCCTTTGAACAGCCTGAAATTTCGATTTGGTGCTCTCATCTTCGTCGTCTTCTGAGCTGGACTAAGCATTCAGTTCTGTATCAGGATCTCCATCTCTTTCCGCTATGTGCTCTTCTTCATCAGTGTCACTGCCCTCTATAAAACTGTTGTTCTCATCATCGGTATCACGCAGAATTGCATTTATCACGGCTTCAACATCCAAAGAATTGTTTAAATTATACATGTCTTTGTCCCCCTCAGTACCTAAGAAATAAATATGAAACGAAACTGAATAAATAACATTATACAAACATTGAAGGTCGCGCGTATCTGACACATACAATTTAGTTTAATTTCATTGTCGATTCGAGACACATGTAAATTCACCATGTACACTACTTTAAACATTTAACAATAAATAATGAAAAATGAAAAATTAAAAACTTACTCGGAGGGTCGCGCGTATTCCTCAGATACGAAACACGTGTTACTAACTTGCTGTTTACCGTAGCGGGCAGCGACCACGACTGAAGCCGGGTGGCGTCGAATGAAGAGGCTAGAGCAAAGGGGAGATTTCCCTCCCGCTTTCCAAGAAAAGGTAAAAAACATTGTCGCTGCGTATCTGACACATATGCGCGCCTATCGGAAGGTTAAAGCCCATTCATTGTCACATAAGAAGAAACATTTGAGTCACAATTTCTTTCTGATTTACAATGGACCTTACAGGATCCGACGTATACCGCATGATAATTGCGTTGAAGTTGAAACTCTACGTACTAAGAAAAGTAAAGGATTACACCACATATCTCATTTATTGAGAAATAGTTTGCTTTCTGACTTACTCTTTGCCATTAAATTTTTCACTTCAAGTTACTTTTACGCTTTGTCACATTTCGCATGCAGCGATGTTTTCAAGTCAACTATCCAGTTAAGAACCAATGGAACATATGGCTGTAATTTTATGAGTACACTTTTGTAGGGAACAGACGACACAGTCTCAGTGTGTGTACATTTTGCTTGTTAGTGCACTATTACGTCACAACTATAAAGTCCACATTCTTGGAACATATACTGATGATGAGGTTTTACTGCAACATTTTGGTTTGCTTGAAAAGACATTTTTAATTTAAAGTACTTTCTGAGAGGTCACAGATGAGACAGTATTTTGTTTGTTTAACAGCTGCACGATTGTACTGCGACGCTACTAAAAAGTGACACAATTTTCATTATAGCTTTTTACGCTGTATCTGCACAGTTTTCTGCGTTCTTCTGAAAAGTAAAACATGTTTTGGTAATGACTATGGTGGAATGGCTACAGTGAGACAGGTATTTTTCCTAACACAACAATACGTTACAGCATAGTACTTTCAAGGTCACAGTAATGTACGTAATAATTACGACATTTATACGCATAGCCCTTTACTTTTGTATACGACAAAGGTAAGTACACTGAGCTTTGGAGAACTTTGCTTATGAACTACGACACTTGGTACATTTTTTACCGTTAGCCAATGACAGAAATTATCTTACAGCAATAACTATAGTATAGTTTAGCGCTACATGACACGTATTTGAGTGATTACCTTTTGTACCCCTCCCCCCACACACAGAACCATGGACCTTGCCGTTGGTGGGGAGGCTTGCGTGTCTCAGCGATACAGATAGCCGTACCGTAGGTGCAACCCCAACGGAGGGTATCTGTTGAGAGGCCAGACAAACATGTGGTTCCTGAAGAGGGGCAGCAGCCTTTTCAGTAGTTGCAGGGGCAACAGTCTGGATGATTGACTGATCTGGGCTTGTAACACTAACCAAACCGGCCTTGCTGTGCTGGTACTGCGAACGGCTGAAAGCAAGGGGAAACTACAGCCGTAATTTTTCCCGAGGGCATGCAGCTTCACTGTATGGTTACATGATGATGGCGTCCTCTTGGGTAAAATATTCCGGAGGTAAAATAGTCTCCCATTCGGATCTCCGGGCGGGGACTACTCAGGAGGAAGTCGTTATCAGGAGAAAGAAAACTGGCGTTCTACGGATCGGAGCGTGGAATGTCAGATCCCTTAATCGGGAAGGTAGGTTAGAAATTTTAAAAAGGGAAATGGATAGGTTAAAGTTAGATATAGTAGGAATTAGTGAAGTTCGCTGGCAGGAGGAACAAGACTTTTGGTCAGGCGAATACAGGGTTATAAATACAAAATCAAATAGGGGTAATACAGGAGTCGGTTTAATAATGAATAAAAAGTAGGAGTGCGGATAAGCTACTACAAACATCATAGTGAACGCATTATTGTGGCCAAGATAGACACGAAGCCCACGCCTACTACAGTAGTACAAGTTTATATACCAGCTAACTCTGCAGATGACGAAGAAATTGAAGAAATGTATGATGAAATTATTCAGTTAGTGAAGGGAGACGAAAATTTAATAGTCATTGGTGACTGGAATTCGGTAGTAGCAAAAGGGAGAGAAGGAAACGTAGTAGGTGAATATGGATTGGGGCTAAGAAATGAAAGAGGAAGCTGCCTGGTAGAATTTTGCACAGAGCACAACTTAATCATAGCTAACACTTGGTTCAAGAATCATAAAAGAAGGTTGTATACATGAAAGAAGCCTGGAGATACTGACAGGTTTCAGACAGATTATATAATGGTAAGACAGAGATTTAGGAACCAGGTTTTGAATTGTAAGACTTTTCCAGGGGCAGATGTGGACTCTGGCCACATTCTATTGGTTATGAACTGTAGATTAAAACTGAAGAAACTGCAAAAAGGTGGGAATTTAAGGAGATGGGACCTGGATAAACTGACTAAACCAGAGGTTGTACAGAGTTTCAGGGAGAGCATAAGGGAACAATTGACAGGAATGGGGGAAAGAAATACAGTAGAAGAAGAATGGGTAGCTCTTAGGGATGAAGTAGTGAAGGCAGAAGAGGATCAAGTAGGTAAAAAGACGAGGGCTAGTAGAAATCCTTGGGTAACAGTAGAAATATTGAATTTAATTGATGAAAGGAGAAAATATAAAAACATAGTAAATGAAGCAGGCAAAAAGGAATACAAACGTCTCAAAAATGAGATCGACAGGAAGTGCAAAATGGCTAAACAGGGATGGCTAGAGGACAAATGTAAGGATGTAGAGGCTTATCTCACTAGGGGCAAGATAGATACAGCCTACAGGAAAATTAAAGAGACATTTGGAGAAAAGAGAACCACTTGTATGAATATCAAGAGCTCAGATGGAAACCCAGTTCTAAGCAAAGAAGGGAAAGCAGAAAGGTGGAAGGAGTATATAGAGGGTCTATACAAGGGCGAAGTACTTGAGGACAACATTATGGAAATGGAAGAGGAGGTAGATGAAGATGAAATGGGAGATACGATTCTGCTTGAAGAGTTTGACAGAGCACTGAAAGACCTGAGTCGAAACAAGGCCCCGGGAGTAGACAACATTCCATTCGAACTACTGACGGCCTTGGGAGATCCTGTCCTTACAAAACTCTACCATCTGGTGAGCAAGATGTATGAAACAGGCGAAATACCCTCAGACTTCAAGAAGAATATAATAATTCCAATCCCAAAGAAAGCAGGTGTTGACAGATGTGAAAATTACCGAACAATCAGTTTAATAAGTCACGCATGCAAAATACTAACGCGAATTCTTTACAGACGAATGGAAAAACTGGTAGAAGCCGACCTCGGGGAAGATCAGTTTGGATTCCGTAGAAATGTTGGAACACGTGAGGCAATACTGACATTAAGACTTATCTTAGAAGAAAGATTAAGGAAAGGCAAACCTACGTTTCTAGCATTTGTAGACTTAGAGAAAGCTTTTGACAATGTTGGCTGGAATACTCTCTTTCAAATTCTGAAGGTGGCAGGGGTAAAATACAGGGAGCGAAAGGCTGTTTTCAATTTGTATAGAAACCAAATGGCAGTTATAAGAGTTGAGGGGCATGAAAGGGAAGCAGTGGTTGGGAAGGGAGTGAGACAGGGTTGTAGCCTCTCCCCGATGTTATTCAATCTGTATATTGAGTAAGCAGTGAAGGAAACAAAAGAAAAATTCGGAGTAGGTATTAAAATCCATGGAGAAGAAACTAAAACTTTGAGGTTCGCCGATGACATTATAATTCTGTCAGAGGCAGCAAAGGACTTGGAACAGCAGTTGAACGGAATGGATAGTGTCTTGAAAGGAGGATATAAGATGAACATCAACAAAAGCAAAACGAGGATAATGGAATGTAGTCGAATTAAATCGAGTGATGCTGATGGAATTAGATTAGGAAATGAGACACTTAAAGTAGTAAAGGAGTTTTGCTTTTTGGGGAGCAAAATAACTGATGATGGTCGAAGTAAAGAGGATATGAAATGTAGACTGGCAATGGAAAGGAAAGTTAGTCTGAAGAAGAGAACTTCGTTAACATCGGGTATAGATTTAAGTGTCAGGAAGTCGTTTCTGAAAGCATTTTTATGGAGCGTAGCCATGTATGGAAGTGAAACATGGACGATAAATAGTTTGGACAAGAAGAGAATAGAGGCCTTCGAAATGTGGTGCTACAGAAGAATGCTGAAGATTAGATGGGTAGATCATATAACTAATGAGGAGGTATTGAATAGGACTGGGGAGAAGAGAACTTTGTGGCACAACTTGACTAGAAGAAGGGATCGGTTGGTAGGACATGTTCTGTGGCATCAAGGGATCACCAATTTAGTTCAAATGGTTCAAATGGCTCTGAGCGCTATGGGACTTAACTTCTGTCATAAGTCCCCTAGAACTTAGAACTACTTAAACCTGAGGACATCACACACATCCATGCCCGAGGTAGGATTCGAACCTGCGATCGTAGCGGTCGCGCGGTTCCAGACTGTAGCGCCTAGAAGCGCTCGGCCACCCTTGCCGGCACCAGTTTAGTACTGGAGGGCACCGTGGATTGTAAAAATCGTAGAGGGAGACCAAGAGATGAATACACTAAACAGATTCAGAAGGATGTAGGTTGCAGTACGTACTGGGAGATGAAGAAGCTTGCACAGGATAGAGTAACATGGAGAGCTGCATCAAACCAGTCTCAGGACTGAAGACCACAACAACAACAACCTTTTGTACTTGGAATATTTTTAAGAAATATTTTTGAACTACTAAGATACAGAGGTTTTCCGCGATACATTTCATTGCGCAGTTTTAATCTGCAACATCTGAGGATATAATTACATTATCCCTCATGAGGGTATGCCTACTTTGTGTATCATGCATGTGGCAAATGCAAGGCGCCCTAGCTAATATTGTATTTGCTTATACAGCTTTACACATCGGTACCTTATTTCTCTAACACAGAATTACACACCTATCTGGTCATTGAACTGAGAGGAATAAACTTTTTTTTACTACGTCGCTGACACATGTCTAGCTAATTATGCAGATGGATTACTTCACACTTATGAAATTGTACTTTGTCTGCGTTTTGATAACTGTTCATATATTTTCGGAAATAATGTGACACTGTGAGAGCTTTGAGAGATGTATTTAGCATGGGATAATGATTTTTGAAGTACGTTTGAGGTAGATGACACTAATTAAACGAGCAAGAGAGCATTTTTTAGGGATTTTGAAGTTATTGGAGAAAGCTAACACAATTTTGAGATTTGATTGATGTGTTATGACGATATTTTTACGACGACGATGTGTATTTTGACGTCGAGATATGGTTATGATCATTATGAACAGTGAGTATATATGTGATTGTGAATATCACAATTTCACCAGAAATTTTTGGGCATTCTTATTGACGACATTTCGTTAACACTTCTCCTGTAAATTTTCACCCTGTCAAATTTTTTTTATTGGTATGAAACTGTTCTTGTAGCTCAAACTGCTGTTGTAAATATTTCGGTAAAGTGTGTATATGACCTTGACGTAACGCTGCGCCCAGCTGCGCGCTAGCCTCCTTGAAATATACCCATTGTTGTGTGGACTTTCAACTTTACTTGTGCTGCTTTAGTCATTTTGAAGCTCGCCACACTCCCGTAAGTGCTCGCATAGCTGCAGAAAAGAGAGGCCGTTGACCTCGCTGTTGTCATTTCTTCGCAGAACACCACAAACACGACACACATTATTACTTGGAAACATATGATTACACTTTGGAATTTGTACTTTGTGCTACTTACTGAAATTCTTATGAAGTGATCTACGTGATTACTCTGCTATTCACAATAAACTGCCTGGCAAAGGGTTCAATGAACCACCTTCAAGCTGTCTCTCAACCGTTCCACTCTCGAACGGCGTGCGGGAAAAACGAGCACTTTAATTTTTCTGTGCGAGCCCTGATTTCTCTTATTTTATAGTGTGATCATTTCTCCCTATGTAGGTGGGTGCCAACAGAATGTTTTCGCAATTGGACGAGAAAACTGGCGATTGAAATTTCATGAGAAGATCCCATCACAACGAAAACGCCTTTGTTTTAATGATTGCCACTCCAATTCACGTATCATATCTGTGGCACTATGTCCCCTACTTCGCGATAATACAAAACGAGCTGCCCTTCTTTGTACTTTTTCGATGTCATCCGTCATTCCCATCTGATGTTTATCTCCCACTGCACAGCAATACTCCAGAATAGGGCGGACAAGCGTGGTGTAAGCAGTCACTTTAGTAGACACGTTGCACCTTTTAAGTGTTCTGCCAATGAATCACAGTCTTTGGTTGGCTCTACCCACAACATTATCTATGTGACCATTCCAATTTAGGGTATTTGTAATTCTAATCCCTAAGTATTTAGATGAATTTACAGCCTTAATCTAAATTTAGAGGATTTCTTTTAGTACTCATGTGAATAACTTCACACCTTACTTCATTCAGGGTCAATTGCCACTTTTCGCACCATACAGATATCTTATCTAAATTATTTTCCATCTCGTTTTGGTCATCTGACTTTACAAGGCGGTAAATGACAGCAACTTCTGTAAACAATCTAAGACGGTTACTGAGACTGTCTCCTATGTCGTTACTATAGATCAGGACAATATAGGGCCTATAACACTTCCTTGGGGAACTCCGGATATTATTTCTGTTTTACTAGATGACCTTCCATCTATTACTACGAACTGTGATCTTTCTGACAGGAAATCACGAATACAGTTGCACAACTGAGGCGATATTCCATAGGCACGCAGTTTGGTTAGAAGACGCTTGTAAGGAACGGTGTCGAAAGCTCTCTGGAAATTTAAAAGTATGGAATCAATTTGACATCCCCTGTTGATAGCGTTCGTTACTTCATGAGTATAAAGAGCTAGTTGTGTTTCTCAAGAACGATATTTTCTGAATCCGTGCTGACTGTGTATCAATAAATCGTTTTCTTCAAGGTACTTCATAATGCTCGAATACGTATACGTTCCAAAACCCGTCTGCAAATGGATATTAGTGAGATGGGCCTGTAATTCAGCGGATTACTCCTACTTCCCTTTTTGGGTATTGGTATGAATTGAGTAATTTTCTAGTCTTTAGGTACAGATCTTTCTGTGCGGTAAATATTGAGCTATTGTATCAGTAGACTCGTGATAGGAACCTGACTGGTATACAATTTGGACCGGAAGCCTTGCTTTTATTAAGTGATTTAAGCTGCTTTGCGATACCGAGGATATCTGTATGTTTCTCATCTTGGCAGTTGTTATTGATTGGGATTCAGGAATATTTACTTCGTCCTCTTTGGTGAAGGAGTTTCGGAAAATCGTGTTTAATAACTCTGCTGTAGTGGGACTGTCATCAGTGACTTCACCGTTGTTATCACGCACTGAGGGTATTGATAGCGTCTTGCCACTGGTGTGCTTTATGTATGACCAGAATCTCTTTGGGTTTTCTTCCAGATTTCGAGACAGAGTTTCGTTGTGGAAATTATTGAAACCATCTCGCATTGAAGTACGCACTATATTTCGAACTTCTGCAAAACTTAGCCAATCTTGGAGATTTTGCGTTATTTTAAATTTGGCATGCTTTTTTTCAGTGCTTCTGCAACTGCGATCTGACCCGTTTTGTGTACCATGGGGGATCAGTACCGTCACTTATTAATTTATGTGGTACATATCTCTCAGTTGTTGAGAAATTGATGAGAAATATTCTTACGTCTACACACCTGATTACGACAAGTATATCTCTACGAGAGTTGCGAGAATTTTTACTGACTTATGAAATGCTACAAGGCTATTGAATGATGTTTCCGTGCTTTACTCTGTACAAATTTACTTATGTTATTTGATATCTAGTTTCTAGTTGGCCTGCAGCATTGGTTTTACAAAATAAAATTTAATACATATGCTAATTGCATGTATTTTCTGTCAACAGATCTATTAAATAATAATTCTACGATCCACATTCTTAAAAAAAGGAGCACTAGGAAAGGAAAGAAGCATTATAAGGAGAAGGGACTAACAACAAAAATTGCGTATATAATTTTCTTTTCAAGGACTTGGTAATTTTTGGTAGAATAAGTTGTTGTGGTGCACCACTTTAGTGTTAAGATGTGTCATTGACATTAAGATGTGAATAGACATTTCTCCTATCTGCATTGCTGTCTTTGCTGTAATATTTTTTCTGCTTGTGCTTTGTCATGTTTAGGTGTAAGTTATTGCATTTGCTGCTGCTATTTGTCAATCACTGTCCTACTGAATTTTACTCTGTATTATTCTGCTAAGCCAGTTTTACCACTGATTTACTTTTCTTGTTTGCTGCATATTGCCTTATATTAGTTGTAATGCTGCATTTTCTTTGCTAATATAGATATACTGCTGCTTGATTTACCAATTTGCAAAATTGTTATAATCGCTCTATGCACTATGGGACTTAACATCTGACGTCATCATTCCCTTAGACTTATAACTACTTAAACCTAATTAACCTAAGGACATCAGACACATCCATGCCTGAGGCAGGATTCGAACCTGCGACAGCAGAAGCAGTACGGTTCCGGACTGAAGCGTCTAGAACCGCTCGACCACAACGGCCGGCCTGCCAATTTGCATTTTTTGTCGTTGTTTGTGTTAATTGATTTGTGCTGCTGCATTGCCTCGTTCTCTAATTCATATATCTGAGCTCAGTAGATTTAAGTCAGTTTAAGAGGGGGTATGCTATATAAGAAAATGAGTTATGATGAGTTGGGAAGAAATGCATTGAGAGGCTGTAAGGAAAAGGTTTGGCCAAACAGTATTGTATAATGAGGAAAAATTATTTTGTTAGGTAGGATTTTTTTGGAAACAAATGGTGAAGTAAGAAATATATGGAAGTGTAAATACAGAGAGACAGGACTTTTTTTGAGAACAATGTTGAACTAAGGGAGATCTCGGAGAAAAAATGAAAATTTGGTAGGAAATGATGTACCACAAATACTGCTGTACCAAATGTCACACTGAAAACAGATCCTGTCCTTTCCTTTTGTGTTATTCCGCTATGTGGTTGTATGTACCCTTGTGTGTTTGTGTACTTCCTGTCTCTGTGAGTTTACCGGATAAGATAAATTTGGTCAAATTTTTTTCTAATACTAAGCTGCATTCATAACATATCTTATTTAGTTGGATAGATGTTCAGACGTTATTTATTCCGTTCTGTTTTCTTTTAATGCTCATGTATCAAGTTAATATTTCTAAGGATATTCTCATTTGTCATTTATTTACTTACGTCATAATTCCTGTAATACTCATATATATGTTTATTTCCCTTGCTTTTGTAAAGCCTGTATTACTACGAATGTTATCTGCATTATCATGTTCTTTACTGTAATGATGTTTTCTTTACATTTGTGATTGAATTTGTATGCTGTAAAATTGAAATTGTGTAGACACTAGTTCTTCAAGTTAAGTAAATAGTATGGATTCATTTAACTGCACACATTTTGTCTGTTGGTCATAGTATATATATAAAATGTCAGAGGTTATATGACTGTGTTAGTACTTGCACGTGTGTTGGTAATTCAGCAAGGGACTGGTTAACAACATTGTTGGTTCTAAGGATATTGCAAAAGTAATTAGTGAGTGCACAAGTAGTGGTTCATGGACTGGCTACATTGTCATTAAGACTCTTCAGTTGTGATTGTGCACCCGCACAGTCGCAAATGAATGGCTGCTGGCCATCTCTAAAAAGACCACAGTGGGTCTGCACCTTTGGTGGCCCATTACTACAATAATCTCTACAATGAATACTGTGGGTCTGCTCTCTGGTGAGCTACCAATTCTACCAATATTCTTCAAGACTTCATCTGACTCTGCTGCGCGTCTGCTCTGTTGTGGCCTATTACCAATCTTCATGTCTTTATGTTAAGAGATAGCACTGTGTTTCCGTTGGGAGGTAACACTACTTCTTCAAGACTGCATGGAGGTCTAATACCTACGTGTGCATTTTCTTTTACTGCTCAGACTTTGTGCGCGAAACTGTCATAGACTACTCTTCTGATAAATGATTAAGACTGTCTTTAGGATCTGTGAGGACAATTTTTCTGCTTTATTGACCGACAGTAAATTAGTAATTGTGTGCATCTGATCTATTTGATATTGTTAATATAACAAATTTTTAACAAATTAGTCTTGGCCACTGCCCAAAACACTTTGTAAAACTTTTTGAGATAAGCAGGGGGGCTATGTAAGTAGCCTGTTTGTGTGTTTGTATGTTGGGATTAATAACTGTGCGCCCTCTGTAAGACTCAATGTGGCTGGTCGGACTCGCAGTTGGAGGTGAATAGCCAGCAGTGATGGAGGTTGGAAGTTTATATGGTTCAAATTGCTCTGAGTACTATGGGACTTCTATGGTCATCTGTCCCCTAGAACTTAGAACTACTTAAACCTAACTAACCTAAGGACGTCACACACATCAATGCCTGAGGCAGGATTCGAACCTGCGACTGTAGCGGTCGCGCGGTTCCAGACTGAAGGAAGTTTATAGTTTGCAGAGATGGAGGTTAGAGGTCTTAAGTTTTAACGCGAGCGGACGGTCTGGACGTGTCCGTTATAGAGATTTAAAATTATTGACGATTATATAATTTTTTGGAACTGGATGTCATGGACGATTATATAAATTTTTGAACTGGATGTCACATTATTAAGGTAAAATTTGCTAAATACATTGTTTGCTCTGCAACAAAATCGTTCCTTTGCTAGCCACATGCCTATTAGTAGGTGGAGCCTACAGTAGTTAGACTCTTTTATTTAGCTGGCTGTATTGGTGTTTGCTGTATCGCTGTAGTTCGTGTAATGAAGATTTTCTGTGAGGTAAGTGATTTATGAAGTGTATCGGTTATTGTTAGGATTTCTTTTAATTCAAGGCCATTCCTTTGTGTTAATTATTTGTGCAGTCAGATTGGTTATCATTGTATTTTGTGGGTCATAAATGAATGGAATAGCTTTGAGCTGTACTTGTCAGGGAGAATTCTGTAGGTCAGTGTTGAAATGATAAAAATATAGCAAAGTGATAGTACGCTAAATTTCACTCAGCAGTTTCAGAATTAAATTAAGAAGTTTCATCTTTCAGTTATTTCAGTCCAAGTAAAAAAATAATAAAGAAGTTTCAACTGTCTCAGATTGTGGTGTGCGGGGTCGGTATTTCAGCGAGGAAAATAATCAAGTCTTAACAGTGCCTTCTGCTCGGGATGAGTTATTACACGACCATGGCAAGGACAACATCTAGTTTTTTCATGTCTGTCCTGTAATTAATGGTTTGCTTACGCCTTTCACTTGCGTAATAAAATGAAACACCTGCAGCCGTCGTTTTGATGTTATTTTATTGTATTGTAACCAGTTTCGGTGACTGAAGATTGTGTACCGAATCACCAAAACTGGTTGTAATATCATAAAATAACAACAAAATGACGACTGCATGCGTTTCATTTCATTATGTAGGACAACATATGGTTTCAACAAAATGGTGCTACAGCCCATACATAGCGTCGTTCAATGGAAATTCTGAAACAAATGTTTCCCGTTCATCTCCTTTCTTCACGAAATGACATTGGGTGGCTCTCCAGATTGCCTGCTTTAACTCCGTGCGACTTTTTTTTCTTTGTGACTATCTTAAGGAAAAGAAGTACACGCATAGCCCCCAAATTACTTATGAACTGAAGGTTGCCATCACTGAAGAAATCAGTGCTATTTCCTTGAATGTGACTCACAGAGTCATGGAAAACTTGAGGATAGTCTCTGTCAGTGTGTGGACAACGGAGTTGGGCATTTACAAGATATCATTTTCAAAACCAAGTAAATTAAAGCTTCATTCTATGTTTTATCAAATAATAAAATAATTTTCATTGCTTCTAGCTTTGTTTTCATATCACACCTTTTTGAAATCGGGAAGTTTTCTATTATTCACCCTGTATTTACCAATTTTATTTTGTATTTTGTTTCTTCGTGTCTTGAAAGCTACAGGGCGGCGCAACTAAAAGTGCTCAGGACATTTTCAAACCATTTGTGGCAGCATTAATGAAGGAAGAAGAGATCTACAGTTATTTCCGACACGATCGAGCAGAGGTTAGTCTGGTCGCGCCGTACATGGCCACCAGGTCACCTGATTTGTCAGTGCACGGTTACTTTGTGTGGGGAGCCCTCAAATCTATGGTGTATCACGACAACCCTCATAGTCTTCAAGAACGGCAGCAGAACATTTCGGATGAGACTGCAGCAGTTCTAGCAGTCCAGTTTTGATCCGCCTTCAGTCACTAGCCGATCAGGACCCAAAAGTACCAAGAGATGAATGGTGGTCATTACCACCACCTACTGTAGCCGAGTTACTACTGAATTTTCTTTCTCTGCTTTGTTTCGTTTTACCCCGGAACTCTGTTCTCTGGGTCACTTTTGTTTGCCCCACACTCCTTCCTTCGTTTCACCCTCTTTGGGGTACGCTGGATCAATCATTTCTTTGTGCATTGTTCTTTTCTTAGGGCACAGTATTTCTTCATTCTTTCTGATCTTCTTCTCCTCTCTTCTTCCGAGTTGAAGGGTTTGGACTTTTGTGCGGATTTGTCTTGGAACCTTATGTTTTCATCTTTAGTAATTAATTTAGCAGTTCGATCAATAAGTGAATTTTCTGAAATCTTTAATTCCACTAGGTCTTTCTCAGTTTCTTTAAACCAGTCGGGCTTCGTTTTTCGGTTACGGAAGAAGTCAAAGATTTGTTTAGTTAATCTGTTGGAATTGATTCTGAGAAGATGACCATAAAAATTTATTCTCCTTTTTCGCATAGAATCTGAAAGTTTTTCAATTTCTTGCAGAGAGTTTCATTTTTGATGTATATAATCGTATTGTCTTGAAATTTTGGCCCAATGATTTTTCTTAAAATTTTTCTTTCCTTTAGCTCAAGTTTCTCCATTCGGCCTTTGAAATTCATGTTAAGTGTTTCTAGAAGCTGCATACAGTGCTTCTGGCTTTATCACTGTCTTGTAATGTGCAATTTTGGACCCCCATGAAACGGATTTTTTGTTGTATGTATTTTTTGTTGGTTGGAAGGCCAATTCTATTTTTTCTGGATTCCATTGCTTTGCTTTCCCCAGCATTCCAACTAATCCATTCTCCGAGATATTTGAATTCTTTTACTATTTCAATCTTCTGTTCTTGAACTTTGAGATATTTACATGAGTGCTTGATGTTTGTCAATATCTTAGTTTTTTCAAAGGAGATGTGAAGACCAATTTTAGCTGCTTGTTTCTTTAGTTCAAGGATTTGCTCCTGTGCTTCTTCCATTGTTTCAGCAAATAGGGCCATATCATCTGCAAAAGCAATGCAATTTACTTTAAGGTTCTTCTTTTTGCAACCCAGTCTTATAGCACTCTTGCCCCACACTATATAATGCAAAAGGCATTGAAACTTAATATTTTATTACTAGAAACAATAGCAACAAAAAATCAGAACCTGCTTATTTCAGAAACCTGTTTTTTGAGACGTGTTAACAGTTAAATTACGCTGGAGACGAAAAAGCGGTATACCGGAAACCGGTTGATTAAGTCATAACCGCCACCCCTAAGAGCTAGGCGCCTGGGGCGCTCACAAGCAGCAGTGGAGACGTTCTCCACTTCCAATATCAGGCGTAACGTCGACACCGCGGAAGGCACCGACGGCGGCAATGCTGAAATCACCGTCCGCAATATCTCGACGCTTTCCAACAGCAATGCCGAAGACGCGAGAAGTGGCGAGATCGGCAGCCTCGTCGTCATGTTCACCTCCATGTTCGATCGTATGATGAGCATGACAAGAGAGAATGTCGCATCAAACGGTTGCCGTCATTCAGATGGTTGCGGAAGCAGCTATGCCACCAGCTAGTCAGCAGTAGGCGGTCCATCTCCGGCCGCTCCAAGCGCTAAAGCTGCGTCCACACCGACCGCGCCACGGAAAACCCAGAAAAGAAGTTCGGCGCAGCGCGGCGCGGCTGGTGTCAAACCTGACGTAAACATTACGCTATGTGTTCCTCCTCGTTTGCTGTGAGCTCATTAGATTTCGTTTCACGTGGAACGGAAGCCAAGCTGTCTCGAGTACAGTGCGTACGGTAGGTAACAAGATATGTTTTATGCTGTGCGTTATGCGCACATCGATTATGCGCACACCGACTCAACGCTAATACTGGGCAACAGCTTTACGGCGCATTTCACTTGGATAGCACTGGCCGCTCAGCTGGTACAAACTAACCTACAGTGACGTGAATAACTGCAGTTAAGGCGTAAAAAAGATATCAGCAGAGCAGCACCATAATAGCTTCAAACATCATTTAATTCTTAAGCACAGCGAAATAATACACTTCAAAACTCCTACAACGCGCTTCTTAGTCGGCTAGACGGGAAACGTAACATGCTCTCGTTCTTAGTTAACATACTATTAGAATTAAAAACAAGAGCGATGAAAGTTCCTGTCTTAACCATAGCGTAATTTTTCTGCGTAAGCTATATTTAACGTAGATATTATAGCAGATATTTCATCGTACAGTTAAATATTGATAGTGCTGAAGGAATTACGTACAGTCAGCCGTCTGATAATCCCTGAACTCCTCCCACATCCGAATCCAAGGAATATACAGGGTGTACATAAAGTCCGGGAACACTTTCAATTATTTATCCACAAGAACTAAATATTGTACAGATATCGTACATTTGTCATTTTGAAGCGAAACACTGAAAGTTTTTTTCCGTGTATACCGCCACAACGTAGTTAGTCGCAAACATGGCAAGTTCAGGTGCGGAGCGAGCTTTTTGTGTGCTGGACTTCGACAAAAACAAGCGTGCTACAGCTGTTCAACGGATGTTTAGAACAAAGTACGGTAAGAAGTCACCAAAAAGGACACATTAAAGATCTGATGTATGTACCGCCTCTACCACGTGATGCAGCAGAGCTCCGGGAGAGAATACGGGAAGCGACTGTCACAGTCAACGATGCCATGCTGGGACGGGTATGGCAAGAATTCGATTACCGTATTGACGCGTGCCGTGCCACTCATGGTTTGCATAACGAATGTTTGTAAAAAAAACTTTCAGAATTTCTCTTCAAAATGCAATATGTATGTCATCTGTATAATGTTTAGATTTGGTGCGATAAATAATTGAAAGTGTTCCCAGACTTTAGACACACGTATTTCGGTACTGGAACTGTTAATACGCCACGTTGGTAACGAGCTACGATCAGCAACAGAATCCACGAAACCATCAAAGCGCAACATTTTCTCCTCTTTTATGTCGTTCTGTTCTGCTCTCCTCTTTTATGTCGTTCTGTTCTGCATCCCACCAGCGTTCAGCAGTGACGTGTGACAAAGCTTCTTGCATTAATTTCAGTGCGTCTGGCAGCTTAAATATCTTATTTCTGGCGGCAAACGCCTTAACCTGGCTCCAGATCAATTCTATTGGGTTCCTGTTACAATTGGTACGGTGGTAGCCTAACGACAATGTAACTGGCAGCCTTAGCACCTACATCAACAATATACTGGTCTACAATACAGGGCGAGTCAAAAGTCCTGGGACACCTTCATAAGTTGGAAGATTAAATGGAAAACTGAAATGTGATGATGGCAACATAGATTTGACGTGGGGCCGCAACTTTTGGAGTGAATTTCATTCATGGCCGCCATCTTGAAACCCGCCAATTTGGATTCAAGTCTTTTTTTTTTAATGGGGAAGAGGGTGTTCAAAATGGTTCAAATGGTTCTGAGCACTATGGGACTTAACATCTGAGGTCATCAGTCCCCTAGAACTTAGAACTACTTAAACCTAACTAACATAAGGACATCACAAACATTCATCCCCGAGGCAGGATTCGAACCTGCGACCGTAGCGGTCGCGTGGTTCCAGGCTGTAGAGCCTAGAACCGCTCGGCCACTCCGGCCGGCAAAGGGGGTGTATGGCACATCAAATAACACTCGCTTGAGCTCGTAAACTGAGTGGTGTAATTTGTTTTTGTCTATCTTGTACAGTTTAGGAGTTATTAATGTGGTTGCAGCGACTACAGATGTGCATTGCACGGGATGGACAACATGTAGAACATGTGTTGTAGCAGTCGGTATGAAGGTAATTTCCCAACTTTGAACATTAATAACCTCTAAACTATACAAGATAGACAGAAACAAATTACACCACTAAATTCCAGAGCTCAAGCGAGTGTTATTTGATGTGTCATACACCCCCCCTTCCCATAAAAAAACTGACCTGAATCCAATATGGCGGATTTCAAGATGGCGACCATAAATGACATTCAATCCAAAAGTTGCGACCCCACATCAAACCTATGTCCCCATCATCACATTTCAATTTTCCCTTTAATCTTCCAACTTATGAAGATGTCCAAGGACTTTTGACTTGCCCTGTATAACGTTCAGCATGTTGCAGCAATTCAACATTAATTGCGGTGGTATCGACAATGGCTCCCTTTTCTACCAGCCAGTTTACAATGCGCTCCGGATTTTTGTGTCCTATGCTCAACTTTCATGCTGTGAAAAAAATACATTGTCCATTACAATAATGCTGTAGGGCTCCAATTTTGGCCGAACATCTCTAAACCATTTAAGAAACACTTCACAATTGATTTCTCCCGATAATCTCCTGTTTTCTTAGATTCAAAAACTAAATCACCACCTTTCACAAAGCCACAGTCGCTACCTATATGCACAATAATTAAACTCTTTCCTTTTGCCATCAGGTCTTTTTATCCCCTGTGGGTAGTGTTGCCATACCTAGCTGGGACGTCGTCTGAACTCTCTGAGATAGGGGTGTAGAAACGAAGGAATAAATTTATTTAATATAATAACTTTTTATTTAGAACACAATTACGTGGAACTTGTTACGGTAGAAGTAGATGGCCCACCATATTTTTTGGATGATCTCACCTTTTCTAGAAGGTGCTTCCATCGTCGATACAGGATACGCAACATGCAACGCCATCTGTGACTCGACCTTGTCAACATAAACTTGTTGACATAAATAATACTAACTGAGGCTGGATTTACGTGTTGCGCTAACCGATGGCGTTACTTCGGTACTTGAGCAAAATTCATAACAGTTATTTTGCAGAATTCTTCCTTAAATCTGATGGTATTCCACTGGCTCATATATTTTGCGAACCTGGTGGAATAATTTTGTCAGGGCTCTCTCTCAGGGATCGCGATAATTCTGATGGTTGCCATCTACTTCAGGGCTTGTTTCCACTTAGGTCTTCCAGAGCTCTGTCAAATTGTCCTCATGGTGTCATCTCCCATCTCATCTTCATCTACTTCCTCTTCTCTTTCTTTGCTACTAGCTGATGACACCCCGTTTTGCTGGGCTATTAGCTTTTTGTCAGTTGTTTTATAAATCTAATAATGAACAAAAAAATTGCAGTGAAAGAATTTCCGTTTCGTATTTTTTCTTCCTACAAATATCTTACTATAAAGTCTTTACATTAAATTACATTCTTGTATAGTATATTTGATGTTCGATTGAGTAGTGCCTACACATATATATTTTCTGCTTGTCCGACACGTAAAAATGACACGTAAAAATGGAACGTAGGGCTTACCATGTAAGAAACAGGTTTCCTTCAAATTAACTCCGTAGTAGTGAAATGTCTGACCTTGGGCGTTATTGATTGTCATAATATAAGCTAATTTCACAGGGAATTACAATCTTTTAAAAGAAAATGGCATATGAGTTTGTAAGGGGTATGCTTCGCCGGCGATGGGCGAGGCATGACAGAATCTCTGACCAGAGAGTAGTTTATCGTTAGTTGTTGCTTGTCGCTAGTCTGCGCTTGTCTGCGCGAGTCGACAGTAGTCGAGTAGTAGTCTGCGTAGTCTGTGGGAGTCGGCATGTGTCGGCTGTGTGCTCTGCTCGTGACTCTGGTCAGGACTCTGGAGGATGAGAATTGTTGTAGAAGGTAAAGAAGCAGCATTGCGCATATCTAATAATGTATGTTAATTGTAATTTAATTTGTTCCAAAAAGATGCCCCAATAATAATTTTTATAACATGAAGTACCTCCTTTAAAAAAAAGCATTCATTTCAATTTTAAGAATATTTCCAATGCATGATCATTCCTTCCAAAAAGAAAAAAAAAAAATATACGCCAGCATTGCTCGAAGCTGTGTCGAAAGATATCTAATTAAGAGCAGATATAATTGCAGTTTTTTTTGAGGTAAGAATTTTTGCTTTTTTTTTATTAAGAATACAGGGCCGAAGGTCAGCGCTGCTGTCCTTATAAAATTTATCAGGTTACTAAATTTTTTTTATTATTTTAGTGTTTAGGAATTTTTCTGTTTCGAACTTGACATTAAATGAGAAAAGAATTTTGTGGGAATATTAAATGTGAATGCATTTTTGCACACAGACTATAAATGGGAGCCAATTTTGTTCAGAGGTTACAATATTAAGAAAAATTCATGTAATTATTATTTCTTGTGGGGAGTTTACGCTTGGCTCCATTATCATTTTCATTTAATATTTTCTGTGGGAAGGTTACACTTGGCGACATCCGGCCAGGATCGTATTTCTTTGTGAATCTTCTGAGAAGTAGTCATATATCTGCTCTTATTTACTTAAATGTAGTTTGCATCTGGCGCAACGCATTTACTAATTTGTCACTCTTTCTTTCACAGATCATCGGCAATTTGTGCTCTCTGTTGTAATTGTGTTTGTTGCGTTTTGCATTGTCCTTGTTTCATTTTTGTGCTTAATTGTGATTTGTGAAAAATGCCGCGAAAAACTGTTAACAGTACATCGCGATGTACAATGAGTGAAATAGCCGACTCAAATAATTTGACCGATAGTACTTGCGACACTCATTGTAATGATGACAGTCCTCCATTTACAGACAATCAGTGCGTACCGACCGCTAGTAATGATTTTGATCCTAATGATGAACAAATAAATTCAATTGTGTCCTCTGTTAATTTAACGACAATTGATGACGCGGGATGTTCTGTTACAATGAACGCTGCCCAGCTTGACACACCCGGTTTGCAAAATTTACGTAATGAACAGATTATTATTTCTAACGGAAATGAACAATGTACTAATGGTACGACAGATTTATTTGATTCCGATTTAGTGACTAACAGTGCACATCCGATGAGCAAACATTTTCAAGAATTACAGAATGACCAAATGGTTGCAGAAAACGTGACAAATGCACATACACCATCACACAGCATAGAGAATACAGTAGCTAATATTGGCATGGATCAAGTTATGGCATTATTGGTACAACTTAGTGAAAATTTCAAACAACAACTTAATGAGGATTTCAAACAGCGGAATGAAATGCTAGATAACTATTACAAACAACTTAGTGAATCGTACAAACAACTCAATGAAAAATATGACAGGTCGATCAAACTAATTAATGAAAGTTTCAAACAGTCAAATGAAAAACACGACAACCTTAATGAACAGAATAAATAACTTAGTGAACAGATTACAGCCGTTACCGTGCAACGTCATGATACTAAAGAACAATTATGTGAGGAAAGTAAGGCTCATGCTAGGAACAGTAATGAAGAGATTACATCTGTTGTACAAGGATTAAGTAGTACACGTGAAGGCACAACAGAATCACTTAGAGATGAAATTAGTGCAGTCACTGAACAATGTTCAGGAAACGCAACACAGATACGCAACGAGTTTAATTTAAAGTTACCAGAAGTTTCACACACTCTGAATACGGAAGTCGATAAGAAATTTGAACAACAGATCAGCCACATTGACGAATGTATTAAAGTAACAGAAATGAAAAATGTTTTTGCCTTAGCGACAAGAGAATCATTTAGAGATGAAATTAATGCAGTCGCTGAACAATGTTCTGAAAATGCGACACAGTTACACGACGAGTTTAATTTAAAGTCACCAGAACTTTCACACACTGTGGATATGGAAGTCGATAAGAAATGTGAACAGCAGAACAACCAAATTGACGAACGTATTAAAGTGGCAGAAATGAAAAATGTTTCAGTCACTAACACGTCACAGCATACGATACATTCCGAACATTTGTCACACTCACATAGCCAGTATCATTTAGGCAAGTTACAGAGACTATGCGACTTAAAATCCGAAAAGCTACGCGACTTAAAATCCGAAATGACACAGACAAACAGATTCTCACACAAACCTGAACGTGTTCTCAAATTCAGAGACGAGATCGTTGATTATAAGCAATTTTTATGCGTAAAAAAATCTAAGGTATTTAATAATGACAGAACACAGAGTCACGCTTTGAACTGGATATGACAATTTGTTTTTGTATTTTCAATAGCATTGCCTGTAATGCAGAAACTACAATTAGCATGGATACAGCAATTTCTTTTTGAATTTTCACGGCCATTGCCTGTAACGCAGAAGCTAAAATTTATTTGCAGCGCGTAATTGACCTCAGGGGATTCGTTACGCTTTAATGATTATGTGCCATAGCGTGCACAGGGCCCCGAGCCGTAGTAGTGCTGTTTCATCTTTAGCTTTCTGCACTGCTGCCTTCTCTTCTACTGTCCTTTATATCTATCAAAACAGCTCTTTAACTATCGCCCTATCTAGGATTAAGAACGAGTAATGAAAACCCGATGTGACAAGTTTTACCGAAAGCGACAATTTTTTTTTTAGACACTCCCGAAATGGCAAGAACTACCAGCAGAACTTTAATATCAGAGAAAATTTTAATCATCCTTATGTGTAAAATTAGCAGCAACAGCAAACACATTTTAGTAACAATACAGGTTTTTCTCCGCAGCAACATGAAAGCCAGCCAGTTAGCATACCTAACCAACAATGTAATGCATAAGGTCAACCAAGCTTTAATGTTTCGCCGCGTGCACGTATAGTCTCAGCTCCAACAAATAGTAACGCAAAGCAACAAGGAAATAACTATGTACAGAAAACACACTATTTCAATTCCTGTCGCAATGCGCCGTATAGAAATGACTATCATGACAGACGTAAAAATAATGAGCACAATTTTCAGCGTACATTTAATGACAGTCGATCTTATCAGCAGCAAGAACATCAGCAACAACATATTATCATGAATGAACCAGACAATAGGTATCATCCAGAACGTAAGACGTCAGGAAGAAATAACAGAACAGTACAAATAGTGGAAATGCCACAGCATCCTCCTGAAAATAATAACACGTCAGATAGAATTTGACTAAATACAGTACAGGTTGCATATTCCAGTAACGCAAGCAATAGTTTTGACACGCAGAATCTTGTTCACGAGAATAATATTTGAAACATGCTTTGTTGAATGCACTATTTTTATCACACCCAGAGCTTACTAGAAATTTTTCCATTGCCACCGACAGTTCTAACACCACTTTAGGCGTACATATTTTTCAGGAAATTGAAGAAGATGGTTGTACAGTAATTAGAAACATCGCTTTTGCAAGTCGCATTCTGTCTCCTGCTGAATGAAATTATTCTGTTACAGAACTTCAAACATTATGTGTTGTATGGGCTTTTACCAAATTTAGGCATTTTCTTTATGGAAGACACACTACTGTTTACACAGATCATAGAGCGATACAATTTTTACTTTCGGCTAAATTTACACACGACAGATTAAGTAGATGGAAGCTTTATTTACAAGAATTTAATTTTACAATTGTTTACATTCCCGGCACACAAAATATTGTAGCAGACGCACTATCCCGTTCTCTTAACAACAATCAGCAAGACGTCGCAACCAACTTCTGCAAAGCAAATTTCAGCGTCATGTACATTCAACAAGTTGCATTTGAAAATTTCATTTCGTCGTCATTACAAGACATAGCACAAGAGCAGAGTAAAGACAACGTATGGAAAGAAATTAAACACCTTTGGCAAGATAGGAATAATGTTACCATTAGAAACTATTAGACTGTATGCAATGACATTCTGTTTCGCCGTTCTCATCCTGACAGCAACAATTGGTTATTATGCATTCCTGACGAACTTGTTAACAAATTAATCTGGTATACTCATTTAAGTTACGCACACTACGGAGCCAGAAAATGTTTTCTTATACTGAGACAGAACTGTTATTTTACCAACATGGAAAAACGTATTCGACGAGTTTTAGCGTCTTGTAAAATCTGCCAGAAAGCTAAGTCAGACACGACTTCACATATTCCTCCGTTACATCCCATTGTACCTGTTAAATTGAGACATATGGCCGCTGTAGACATTTTTGGTCCGATTCCCAGAACTAACAGAGGTTTTAGCTACATTTTTATCGCTGTTGAACTCACTTCAAAATTTCTTACCTTCACTCCGTTACGCAAAGCTACTGCTAAAACTGTTTCGAAAGCATTTGCAAAACATTTTCTATTTCATGTAGGGCATGTGTTGAAAGTAATTTCCGACAATGGATCACAGTTTCGATCTGCTATATGGACACGTATGTTATGAGCTAGAAACATTTCTCCGATGTATATGTCCAGGTACCACGCTTCTTCGAACCCTTGTGAACGATTAATGAAAGAAATTGGTAAACTGTGTAGAATATACTGCCATAAAAAACATATTGATTGGGACACACACATACTCTCATTCCAGTATGTAATTAATTCCATACCAAATGAATCTACTATGCTATCTCCGTCTGTTATACTGAAAAATGTTGAACCACCTAACAAAATTAAAGAATTAGTAACCTTTCCTACATCTCGTCGACTACGACACAATGAAATAATTGACATTGCGCTGAACAACATCAAACGTGCCGCAGAGCGCCGGAGAAGACAGCAAAAACAGGTTTGTACACACTGTGACTTTCACATTGGACAGAAGATATTAGTACGTACACACTATTTATCCAATAGAGGCAAAGGTAGGTGTAGTAAATTTGAGCTTCTATATGCAGGTCCATATCGAATTCGCAGCGTTCCTCACCAACACGTCGAAACTTTGAGAACCAGAAAAACCAAAGGGAACCACCACATCTCCAACATCAAACCTTTTATTGAATGAAGATACTTTATGATTTATTACACTGTAATGCCATTTGCTAATTTTTTTATGACCACTTATGCAATTATATTTACATGAACACTTACTGATGATTATCGTATTTTTTCTTGGCAAGTGCCCGGCAAGGTAAGGTTAGCAGGTCGCTCTTCTTGTCGTTACACATCAGACCGTGCATATTTTTCCAGATGATCTTACACATTTTATGACCACTTATGCAATTATATTCACATGAACACTTACTAATGATTATCGTATTTTTCCTTGGCAAGTGCCCTGCAAGGTAAGGTTAGCAGGTCGCTCTTCTTGTCGTTATACATCAGACCGTGCATATTTTTCCAGATGGACTTACACATTTTATGACCACTTATGCAATTATATTTATGTGACTACTTACTGATGATTGTCGTATTTTTTCTTGGTAAGTGCCCAGCAAGATAAGGTTAGCAGGTCGTTTTTCTTGTCATCATATAACAGACCGTGCATATTTTCAATTTTTCATGTATGTATGATTGTTTTCCTGTTTTGTTTGTATGCACTATGAAATATTTAAGATATAACAAATACCAGTTGACTTTGACATATTGCCCTATGATACCTCTACATCGAGACTACTTTACTCTTTTTTTTTGCTGCTACATTGTGATACACTGTGTACATTTTTGCCTCTGAACACTGTCTATGTTTTTGGCATATTACGTTTTCTGTCATCCTATGCTGTATGCTCAATTATATCACTAGAAACCAGTTTTTATTTAATGGGTATATGAATTAAATGCAAGACATTAATCTTTGTTCATCGTTTTCAGAAAGAAATAACGTGTAAAAGAAATAAATTAAACAGAAATGGGAATTTCACCTTCGGAATGAACAAAAGAAGATGCAATACCTCGTGACGAAGAGTAAATGGATCAGAATTAACAAGTATTAACAAGAATATACTATACACATCGTAGAATAGCAGTCTTAACTAATTTCTTCTTTCAGAATACGAGGCGATTGATGCACGATGTCAGACAGAACTACACATCTTCGTTTTAGTGATGAAATATGCTAGAAATAAGGAATAGTTGTATAATGAATAATGAAGTGACTTTTTTGCAGATGATAATGAATGATGATGAATAATGATGAAGAATATGCTACTATGGATAATGAAGTTTTTCTTTACAGGTGATGATAATAATGGAGTTATGATAATATGGATAATGAAGTATTTTCTTTACAGAAGAGGATAATGTTGAAGTTTATGTATTTATGCTATGTAGTTATTTAAGTATTTGTTGCAGTTTGTTTTGACAGTATGTCTTATATCGCATGGTATGATGACTGAAGGTTTTGGAAAGGACAGCTAGAGAACATATATATTTTTTTATACACATTTCACTACCTGTTAATTCGAAGTTCACTACTTTTCAGCATAATATGCGTTTCTTCTTTCAGTTTAATACTCCATTTTTGTATATTTTGCAGAAGAAATTATTCATGAAATTAATGTGCTATAAGCAGTTGTTCATTAAACCTATGTCATTTATGAATGTGATCACATATACTTTACTTGTTTCATAACCTTGCTACAGCTGACTCATGATGAATGACGTTACACATCTTCATTTCCAGCAATAAGTCAAAAGCAAACATTTTCATGCCCCAGTAATTAATTATCGATCCCAACGCAATGCATTGCTAGCACACAAAAAAAAATGTATTACCAGTCCCAAATAATGCTACCAGTTTAAGAGAGTTCTGAGTAATACTGAGTAATGTTTTCTAACCACAGACCTTGAGTAATAGTTACAGTATGTCACATTTTCACTATGTCATATGTCACTTGAATGATGGAAAATGTTTTGTACTATTCAATACTTGCTGACCAATGAGTGCTAATAATTATTTTAAATATGTCATATGTCACTTGAATGATGAAAAATGTTTTGTACTATTCAATACTTGCTATATGTTTAGTAACTGACCAATGAGTGCCAATGATTACTATAACTAAGTGAATTACGTTAATACTATGCCATTCATTAGCTCCTGTTTTGAATGATGACTTCTGATGATTGGTAACTGGCCAATGAGTGCCAATAATTATTTTAAGTATGTCGTATGTCACTTGAATGATGAAAAATGTTTTGTACTATTCAATACTTGCTATATGTTTTGTAACTGGACAATGAGTGCCAATAATTATTTTAAATATGTCGTATGTCACTTGAATGATGAAAAATGTTTTGTACTATTCAATACTTGCTACATGTTTTGTAACTGGACAATGAGTGCCAATGATTACTATAACTAAGTGAATTACGTTAATACTATGCCATTCATTAGCTCCTGTTTTAAATTATAACTTCTGATGGTTTGTAATTGGCCAATGAGTGCCAATGTTCTCTGTAAACAGATAAGTTATGAACATTATTCTGTAATACTACATACATGGTACAGAAATGTTCAGTAACTGGGCGATGAGTGCCACCAATTACTCAAATCAGTTGTTAGACTAGTGTAATTCTCAATGAAGACTAATATGTGACTTAATGTCCTTCACCTTCTGACCTAATTACTAGAAATTACTGCAATATCCGTTTGTCCTGTCCATCCTCATGCTCATGGAGCACTATATTTGGTTTTTGCACTAATTCTACGTTGGTGCACCTTACAAGAACGCGGTGTTGACACGACATGCTGTCCACCATCTTGAGCGATGGAGATGTTATTATGGTCCCACTGTTTGGTGTACCTAATGTACTACCAAAATGATAACATGGAATATTACTACTACATATCAGTGTCTTGGCTACACTGATTAATACTTCAAGGAAAGGAACTTCAGATTGTCTCACTTGGTGTTGTGCTTCTATAGAAAGATATGGACTTTCAGTGCAGCTGCGTGCAACCTAAAGTGCTACAACCATGACGCAATCCTTCCCGTTCCTTTCCTAGTTCTTGTAAAATGGTAAACACTTATACAATGCGTTTAAATTCTTGTAAAATGATAAAGACTTATACAGTGCGTGTGCACTTTATTTTACTCCATGATATGTTACGTAAAAATGCTAAAGACTTCTACAGTGCGTATGCACTTTATTTCACTCCTTGATATGTTTATTTGTTATAAAAATGCTAAAGAGTTTTACAGTGCGTGTGCACTTTATGCCATTAGTACTCATTATGTATACATTTTGTGATTCCCAGATATGTTCTGCACTACAGTGTGTGTGCACTTTCGTCATTTTGTTAACATGATTTGTATTCATTGCGTATACATTTTTGTGATTTGCTGATATGTTCTGAACTACAGTGCATGTGCACTTTTGTCATTTGTCAATATGATTTGTACTCATTATGTTTATTTGTTGTAAAAATGCTAAAGAGTTCTAGAGTGTGTGTGCACTTTTGCCATTTGTTAATATGTTTTGTACTCATTGTGTACACATTTTGTCATTGCCTGATATGTTCTGTACTCAGTGCATGTGCACTATATTTTATTTCATGTTCTGCACCTATATGTATGTATATATTCTGTGATTGTAAAGTTAGTTAATTAAGAAAAATTTGTTGCTCATGGCAAGTCCAATTGACTCACCATCGCTGCCAAATTTTTGCCCCCCCAGTGGAGGGTTATGTAAGGGGTATGCTTCGCCGGCGATGGGCGAGGCGTGACAGAATCTCTGACCAGAGAGTAGTTTATCGTTAGTTGTTGCTTGTCGCTAGTCTGCGCTTGTCTGCGCGAGTCGACAGTAGTCGAGTAGTAGTCTGCGTAGTCTGTGGGAGTCGGCATGTGTCGGCTGTGTGCTCTGCTCGCGACTCTGGTCAGGACTCTGGAGGATGAGTATTGTTGTAGAAGGTAAAGAAGCAGCATTGCGCATATCTAATAATGTATGTTAATTGTAATTTAATTTGTTCCAAAAAGATGCCCCAATAATAATTTTTATAACATGAAGTACCTCCTTTAAAAAAAAGCATTCATTTCAATTTTAAGAATATTTCCAATGCATGATCATTCCTTCCAAAAAGAAAAAAAAAATATACACCAGCATTGCACGAAGCTGTGTCGAAAGATATCTAATTAAGAGCAGATATAATTGCAGTTTTTTTTGAGGTAAGAATTTTTGCTTTTTTTTATTAAGAATACAGGGCCGAAGGTCAGCGCTGCTGTCCTTATAAAATTTATCAGGTTATTAAATTTTTTATTATTTTGGTGTTTAGGAATTTTTCTGTTTCGAACTTGACATTAAATGAGAAAAGAATTTTGTGGGAATATTAAATGTGAATGCATTTTTGCACACAGACTATAAATGGGAGCCAATTTTGTTCAGAGGTTACAATATTAAGAAAAATTCATGTAATTATTATTTCTTGTGGGGAGTTTACGCTTGGCTCCATTATCATTTTCATTTAATATTTTCTGTGGGAAGGTTACAAGTTGAGGTCAATGGGATTCTTGGTAAGAACACCGAGTTTCCTTTATGTTTACCGATTTAAATTATTGCTTCAATAATGTTAAGAAGTAGTTTGTCGTGAATGGGTCGTGGATGTGAGTAGAAAAGTTAAGATTGCATAAGATGAACATGCAAGAAAACAACCTGTCAGCCAGAGCGCTGGGAAGCAGGAGAGGTTGCGTTTTTGTGGCAAGGGACGCTGGAGCTACGCGACCAGCTACGACAGAATGTTCTGGAAGGACGACAGGACACGGGAGACGCGCGTGATCGTGGGGGATTGCATCAGACGAGCCCAGCAGGGCCGCTGGTGCTGCTAGGGAGATTCCTTCGACAGTTGCCTCAGACGCTGGACCTGAGTTACTCTGCCCTCGGGACGACACTTAGTTCCTCGTGGCACTTAGCTGCACAAGGTACAGGCAGGATTGCCCAACTTACATTCACTGTGTTGGTGCCTCTTAGGGTTCGACAGTGGTCTTATCCTACCTCGTGTTTCATCTCAGTTATTTCATCAGAAGTATACGTCCTTTATCCCACCGAGTTCCCTTGTCTCCAAAGAATTTCCAGCTTGTTTTCCAGCACCAGGACTTCGAGTTGGACGAGCCACCTCATTACTGGATTTAGCGTCTAGCTCCCATCCTGATCCACTCGCAGGAAATTGCAGACGCGACAAGTTGTTTGACAAACAATCTTGTGCCATGACATAATTGGATGAGTTAATATTTCGTAACAGTATTATTGGGGATCCAATTTTCTGTTTCAATCCAGACAGATGCATACCGACGGATTTAATGAGACTAAAAATTTGGTTGGAAAGTTGACACTTTCTTCTTGGTCCATTATTGTATCCATCGATTTATATATTGTTTCTGCTCCTGGAATCATCTTCTGTACTAGCTGATTTATTTGTTGCACTACGTCAGCCGTTGTTGTTACAATAGTTCGCTCACACAACCACTCTTTATTAAGGTAGTTCATTCCTATCGATGGATGCCCTTTATCAATACGTTGTTCGTCGGCGTCTACCACATTGCATAATTCTTATGTTAAAATGAGCTTACCAGAATACGGATCAAGAGGGTAAGTGCCATTTCCAATTTTGAATAAATTTTCGGCAAATTTGTGACCTTGTGGATTTCCTGTCATTAATGCACGCATATTTTCTTTCAGAGATAGCTTTTCAATCTTAACCCAAAATATTAATGTCTTTAACCTTGCGTTTATTTCATCTGCTGGTATTGGTTTTGGAATTACCGGTAACGTTTGCCGAAAGTCTCCTGGTAATAGCAATAAAACTTCTCCCATTAATCTGTAGTTTTCCGAAGATTTTGTAATATTGTATTTGAGTGCTTCAAGACTTTTTTATGGGCCATTGTACATTCGTCCTGCATAATATTTTGCATCGCATTAAAAGTTTACCACCCGCCAAAGATCTCGTTATATCACTGACTGGAAACTCTTGTTGAGCTACATTTAATGGCAATTTCAAAGCGGAGTGTGCCGTTTACCGCTCTCCATTATGTTTTTGAACACTATGCAGGGTTGCGAAAAGCTGCTTTTACGTTTGGGCATTATGCTCCAATATATTTTCATGTTCTTTATTATTACACATAGATATTAATTATTCCTCATTAAAATGTTGGACTGGAACCGAATCACAGTTTTCGCGAGCAGTTTTTCCATAGTTATTTTTCCTGTGATTATTATAAATACTATTGAGACGCGCTAGGGAGACATTACACCACGAAATTTGTATTGGCAGCGCCGAGTCTTAATTACGTTATGCGGGCTTTCCAATACTACACACTCTCCGACCCAGAGTTGCAATATTAGAAGTTTTGGCTGGTTTCGTTGCCTAGGGGCTGGGATACGTAGTTGCCGCATTACTAGCCAAATACTGCTGAGTCTACAGTATACAATATGAGTAGACACATGAATCGAATGGTCGAAGGTTCCTATCACTAGGCAATTGAGAATTAATTTTGTAGCTTATAAATGTAAGATTGCAATTAAATAAAATCTGCAGGTACTATCTTAACTACTTTAAATGATGAGTACGATAGTAGAAGTACTTTTGAGAATGCAGTATATTTCTGCAAAACACTTATTGGTGTCTGTTACGGTGCTCGCTTATTTCCAGGTCCATATCGATCTTAGTGCTGAGTTTTCACTCAGATGGCGCTTTGGCGTTAGGCGGTTGTTTCCGTGTGTGATTGCTGGCCGGGGTTAGCTGGAGGCATGTGAGGAGGAGAGAGGTGGCTGCCTTGGCGTGAAGACAGTTCGGCTCGGCTGGGGTTGTTTGCGTCTGGACGCCGAGTGGGGCCCGATGGGAGGACCAGACCGTGATTTTACGGTTAATAGTGTGGACAGCGGGGTGGTGTGCCGTTTAACTTGATTCGCAAGGGGAGCAAAATCTCGCCTGTTGTAATTTGTCGAGCCTGAGTTTGAAATACCTTCTATGTGCGGCGGTATGTCATTTCGTCCTCCTGTCTCTCCGTCGCTGGGATTGCTATCCTCGTTTACCGTCCCATAGATGTATACCGATGGACTACGCTGCTCTCCGTACTCTACTAGACGCTGGTGATGGAAGTGCGTCGTTCAGCGGCACGTTAGTCTGGGTGCTTCATGTTTGATCTTCAAGTGCATAGTCTTCGAGTGGCACTCCTTAGAGTTTGCCTTGCGCAGTTAGAGTGGAGTTTATTTTGTCTGTTGGTGCTTCCGCTTTCCGTCAACGAAGGTAAAGCTTGATTCGGCACTCCGTACGACGCTTGGCACCTCAGCAGGCGGGTCGGAGCCACCTTCGCGATTAAACGGAAGCCTTTGGACTGAGAGGTCTAGTGTTTTGCATATTGTTCATAAATTGTTGTTTTGGTATTAAGTTCTCTGACGTTTCTTATGGATTTCCCGGGATTTGTTTGGTCTGTTGTCCGGCCCGGGCTAAGTCTCGTCATTTTAAAGGTCGGTCCTTGTTTTGGTTTAGTACGATTTTGGTTTACTGCCTGGTTGTTCTAGTAGTACGCCGGGTCGCTGCGGTTGTGTTGCATTTTGTATGGGGCTGTGTACTCGGAGCCGTGGAGTACCATTTGTGTGAACTGCTTCACTGGGGAGTACTGATCGGGCCATTCTTGGTTTTCTTTGTGTGAATGAAATTATTTCATATATATAATAATGAAATTATTATTTTAAAGTAACATTATCACTTAAATGATTTAATTCTTGTTGCGTTAATTGCAACTTGGATACTGAAAAATTTAGTAGTGTAATTACGCAAGATTTAATAGTGGTACATGCCCCTTTACCTTTCATAATCTGTTAATTACCGAAAGACCTTAGGCTCATACTCATATGATGTGATTTTCTTAAATTATTGTATTTTTATGTCATGTTATTGTTTTTTAAATTTGCTGATCACTGGTGTACTGTTCCAAGTATTAAAATGTTTCAGGTAGCTATTACTTGGGTGGAACGCGCGGAACTGCAACGGAGAGAGTAGCTGCGTGCCTTACGTGTCCGTTGTTGGCGCGGCCTGGTGTCCGTTGTTTGTTTTGGTGCACCTGAGTTAAGTATTGTGTTGCCTCCTCCCTTGCGGCCCCGTCGTGTTCTTCTCATAAACATTTCCTTCAAGACTCTTTAGTTAATTTTGTGCTAGTATTATTTTAATTTCTTACATTGGTAAAATTGTGCGACCTTCATTAAGCACAGTTTGTCATCATTCTCATATATCATGATGTGTGTGTGGTATTTCTGTTGGCGCCCTTCATGCCTCCTTTCTTGTCCCTATTGGTACGCTATCCTTGTGTTGGTAAATCCACAACAGTGTCGATGGTCCAGCAATTAAATAAAATATAAGTTGAATAACAGGGAAACATTAGATTCATACTGAACGTAATTAGTTATGAACAACAACATAGCTCGCGAGATATTCACTTCTAAACGCACACTACGTCTTCACTGCAGAAGCCACGGAAATCACATGAGCACAGGTCGGCACTCCGAAATATTCCTATCCCTCGCGATCACGCGCAAACTGCTCCACTCCAAGTCTTTCCCGCGACTGTGCGTCCGTCGCGCCGTCCAGCACTTTCCGTGTCCTGTCCCGTACTGTCGAACTGTCCGTCGTCCTCTCCGGAGACGATACTCTCATCCAGTCTCCCCATTCACGAGCGCTGTAATTGGATAGAGCGCTCCCGCCATGTCTTCAAGCCAAGCACCCACACACATATTTAAGCACATACGAATTACTGGAGTTACATTTAAATAACTTGAAATTAAATAAATATTCCTACGGTTGGACCATAAACACGCTCCAACACAATTATTAAATACATAAACAATTAGATAAACATATATCAAAAGAAAGGAAGCAAATGGTAGGCCAGGAGCCTAATGCCTCTGTGCTTTCTAAAACACAGTAAATAACTAACCAGTTTCTTCATGAATAGCATGTATCGAATATTAACAAATATATAGATGAATCAATATAGTTATAAGCATGCTGCTATCGTTCTTTCGTGTAACTGTGGAGTACTTATGGCCTGACGCGATCGATAGTAATCGGCCACTTTGACCTCCAATAACTCGTGTACTATTCAAGTTACATGCCTGTAATTCATACCAATTTAGGTTTACACTAATAGCTTTCTAAGGACACGTAGATCGACGAAATCGGAAGAACCGTTTAGATTTTGGAAATTAGTTGCTGGGTGTTACTTGTATAATTTCCCGTCAGAGACTATAAAGTAATAAAGATATTGAAAATCTGATTACACCATCAGAATAGTCGTGCAATAAATGGTAATTTACATGTTTCTTTTTGAAGTATCATGATTCATCTGGCTACTATTAATTTCTATACGAGCTGTGAAATGTCTGCCATTAAGGTTTCACAAAGTCCGCCATCTTTGGCACTCCCGGCGTGTCTCCTTCATTGTCACAAAGCACCGTCCTCGTCACAGCGGAATTCCCAGCCACGCGGCTGGACCCTGCCCTGGGGCTACCCCTCTCGGCCGGCTAACGTTTGCCACCACGTGTTTGCAGCCGAGCCCCGGCTTTGGCGAGGGTCCAGTGCGGCCCCGCCAACTTAGAATATTTTCAGGGCACCACAATTCGCCCGTTACCTCAGAGTTAACATTACAAATTTTGCCACGCACAACCAGCCACTTCCACCCGCCGCGACCAAAACACCATAGTTCACAATGCGAGACTTAAGGCGACGTCCATACATAAGCGCCACTGGTCTACAGTGAATAGCTTTGACTACAAAGTAAATTATACGGACACACGTCCCACTTATACAAGGTGACAAATATTCAAACGGCTTGGTTCAAATGGCTCTGAGCACTATGCGACTTAACTTCTGAGGTCATCAGTCGCCTAGGACTTAGAACTAATTAAACCTAACCAACCTAAGGCCATCACACACATCCATGCCCGAGGAAGGATTCGAACCTGCGACCGTAGCGGTCGCTCGGTTCCAGACTGTAGCGTGTAGAACCGCACGGCCACTCCGGCCGGCGACGATTATTCAACAATATAAAAAAAAAACTTAATTAGTTACAAACTGTGGCTTGCACACACTTTATCCAACATGTAAACGTCATTACAGATATTCGGATTTATGGTATGACATGTTCGATATCCCTGCCACCATTGGCGATGATGTAGCGCAGACGAGCAGCAAAATCCTGCATGACCTGCTGAAGTGTCGGAACATCGCTGCTGCCGATGACGTCTTGAATGGCTGTTTTCAGCTCAGCAATGGTATTCGGGTCATTGCTGTACACGTTGTGTTTAACATAGCCCCACAAAATGGAGTCGAATGTGTTCAGACCAGGAGAATATGGCGGCCAGTCGAAGTCCATGCCAGTGTTCCTCCACGACACCAAACACTCTCCTGCTTCGATGGGGTCGAGCTCAGTCATGCATAAACCACATCCTGTCGAAATCAGGGGGACTTTGGATAATGGGAATGAAATCACTTAAAACCTTCAGGTACCGTTCGGTAGTAACCGTGCCATCAAGGAATACCGCACCAATTATTCCGTGACTGGACATGTACACCTCACACATGTGGAGGGTGAGGAGACTTCTCGATCGCGAAATGCGGATTCTCAGTTCGCCAAATGCACCAATTTTGATTATTGCCGAACCCATCCAAATGAAAGTTGGCTTCGTGCCTAAACCAAATCGTATTCAGATCAAAGTCCTGTTCGTCATTTCTATGGACAATAGTGTTGGCGAAACACAACCGTTGTTTCATGGCCGTGGGGCTTAATGGCTGACGGGTTTGAATTATGTATGGGAAGCGATGCAGGTCCCCAACAACAATTTGTCGCAGCGTCTCCCATTTAATTCCCACCTATTGTGAAGCTCGTCTGAACGATTTCCTGGGGCTGGTTTGAAAAACAGCGCGTATCCTCTCGATGTTTTCAGGCATTTTCACCCTTCTTGGACGACCGACATTGCCAGCACTGTCATCACGAACACTACCCGTTCTCTCAAACTTACGAATAAAATTCTTGAGCCGGCCGGTGTGACCGAGCGGTTCTAGGCGCTTCAGATTGGAACCGCGCGACCGCTACGGTCGCAGGATGGAATCCTGCCTCGGGCGTGGATGAGTGTGATGTCCTTAGGTTAGTTAGTTTTAATTAGTTCTAAGTTCTAGGGGACTGATGACCTCAGATTTTAAGTCCCATAGTGCTCAGAGCCATTTGAACCATTTTGAACCAAATTCTTGATTATAGAATGAAAGTTTCAGTTTCAAATTCTTGATTGTAAGCACACTTGGACCGGTCCAGCGTGAACTCTGTCGCTAACTTCCTTTGAGCAGCAGTTGGGCTGTTATTATTCACATAGTAGGCCTTCACAAGCGCTATATGCTCAGCAAGCTGTACCGTGGCATTTTCAAGTGCAAATGGCTGACGACAACATGGCGCGTGTGTATGCAGAGACTAATTCCCATCATGCCCCGTGGCCCACCTTGCAGTTTGGACGGTCTAAGGCAAACCGTTAAGAAATTACGACGTTTTTATTTCATATAGTTCAATAACTTTCACCCTGTATATATGTATTGATTGTTCTCAAGTTTGTTCCCCCTACATAGACCCTCTATAAATTCTTTCTATCTTTAAGCTTTCCCTTCCTTGCTTAGCACAGGCTTGCCATCTGAACTCTAGATATTCGTACAGTTCCTTCTCTTTTCCTCAGAGGTATCTTTAATTTTCCTATAGTCAGCGTCTATCTTTCCTCTGATTATCCATGCTTCTGCATCCTTGCGTTTCTCCTGTACCCATTCCTGTTTTGCCAGTTTTCACTTTCTGTCAGACGTCTGTAATTCGTTTCCCCTGAGCCGGCCGTTGTGCCCGAGAGTTTCTAGGCGCTTTAGTCCGGAACCGCGCGACTGTTACGGTCACAGGTTCGAATCCTGCCTCGGGCATGGACGTGTGTGATGTCCTTAGGCTAGTTAGGTTTAAGTAGTTTAGGGGACTGATGACCTCAGATGTTAAGTCCCGTAGTGCTCAGAGCCATTTGAACCCTTTCTCCTGTTTCATTTGTTGCATTTTCCCATTCTTTAACTTCTGAACTGATGTCTGCTCCTATTAAAAGAAGGTGATCAGTGAACTTATTCAAGATATTCTGCAAGTTTCTCTGAAGCTGTGTGCCACTGCAGCTCCTGACGCAGGAGGTCGATACAAGCATCAAGGTACACTGTTTGATCCACATTTAATGCTTAACTTTGCCCAGGTTATTTGACATTTGAAATCCACAACATCCTCAATAGACTTTATCGAATCCTTTACTCTAATAAGTAAGCCTTTGGCGTCTACCTATTTTTGTGATATACAGGGTGTTCCAGAGATGGTCAACATTCAGAGATATGACAGGAACGCTCATTTCAGGCAAAAAGCTCCATTTGGATATATGTCCAACTCTGAACCGTTTCCGAGACAGAACACATTAATATACACTTTTTGACATAAAACCTGGCCAGGCGCTGCTAATAATACTGTTAAGTCCGGCTATCTCCACAAACCTATGGGTTTATAGTTTAACTTTATAGTTTGTGATCCAGTCAGAATATCTCACTGCATTGTTTAATGTTATTAGTAATGCTTTGTATCACATTTATTTTCCATTTCAAAACGATTCTTCAGGCAGATTATTGGTCAGGAATTAGTATGTTTTCGCCAAGCCACCGCGAGTAACTGTTGTGTAAGTTGTTTCACTATTGTGGTTTGATTTGTTAGTTACATGTAAGCGATAAACTGTATGAATACCTTACAATGCTTGCTCTATAGCAACGCGGTCTCACCGCCCATCTTGAGATCCACATATGGATTCATAGAGAACTTAACGCTGATCTGCAGTTATATTTAAGGTATGCAGTTAGATTTAAACCATCAAAATTGCCCATTTTTGAAGCTGCCCGGAATGGAAGGCCGTTGCTAACGCCGGTGCTAGCAAATTTCTTCAGGGCGTCTAATCGCTATTACACAGATTAAGCACAAAGTCACTACATTCACTTTATACTATTACCGCGACATATGGGACCTACGTGACGAACAAAACTGAAATACGTACCGTTGACAGCTCTAATGGAAGCTCTTCAGAGACTTTGGTATAGCAAAGAAGCTTGGTATCCACAAAGAATCACCTGTAACCATCTACGTATACATGGATACTCTGCAAATCACATTTAAATGCCTGGCAGAGGGTTCATGTACGCCGTCAGTCCTATCTGGTAAGGATCCCACACCGCGCAGCAGTATTCTAAAAGAGAACGGACAAGCGTAGTGTGGGTAGTCTTCTTAGCAGGTCTGTTACATTTTCTAAGCGTCCTGCCAATAAAACGCAGTCTTTGGTTAGACTTTCCCACAATATTTTCTATGTGTTCCTTCCAATTTAAGTTGTTCGTAATTGTAATATCTAGGTATTTAGTTGAATTTACGGCTTTTAGATTAGACTGATTTATCATGTAACGGAAGTTTAACGAATTCCTTTTAGCGCTCATGTGGATGACCTCACACTTTTCGCACCATTCTTTTCTAAATCGTTTTGCAGTTTGTTTTGATCTTCTGATAACTTTATTAGTCGATAAACGACAGCGGCATCTGCAAACAACCGACGACGGCTGCTCAGATTGTCCTCAAGTTGTTTATATAGATAAGGAACAGCAAAGGGCCTATAACACTACCTTCGGGAACGCCAGAGATCACTGCTGTTTTACTCGATGACTTTCCGTATACTACGAACTGTGACCTCTCTGACAGAAAATCACAAATCCAGTCACGTAACTGAGACGATATTCCTTAAGCACACAATTTCACTACGAACCGCTTTTATGGTACATTGTCAAAAGCCTTCCGGAAATCCAGAAATACGGAATCGATCTGAAATCCCTTGTCAGTAGCACTCAACACTTCATGTGAATAAAGAGCTAGTTGTGTTTCACAGGAACGATGTTTCCTAAACCCATGTCGACTGTGTGTCAATAGACGGTTTTCTTCGAGGTAACTCATAACCATTAACACAGCTTACTGATTCAAGCTTGTGAGAAGACGTAATGTTGACGTTTGCTCCCTATACAAGTTAATAATAGTTTAATTTGAGCGTAAAGATCGCAGTTCTGACGATCAGTTTAACTGAACACTAATTGATACAAATTAAATTCTTCAACAAGAAAGCAACTATCACCTGTAGGAGGGAGAGCAACACATCATTTAGATGGTGGGAATGTCGCCTTATTAACGCACTGCTACTGTGCGTGGTATGACCTCGCAGTATGTTCAGTAAAAGATGTAGATGTGTTACTAACGAATACGTGAGCCAATTTCTGTCGGCTACCACCTGTCAGTATTGTTGAGTGGGGCTGGTATCTGACGGGACAGAAACCCGATGGAATCGTTGATCAGAGACGAATGGCCAAAGCGATCACAATTTCTCGCACGTCATAAGATCAAGAAAGATATAAATGATCGGCGTTCCGTCTCAGGGCCGCGACTTGCTAAGAGCAATAACAAATTAATGACTAAAAACAATGTGCGTCCTGCCATTATGTCTCTTCTCAATGATCTGCCGACTTCGCTGTTTCAGTCAAAAACGATCTGAGATAGGGTTGATTTGCACACAAATATGTAAATATCCACACGGAGAGAACTAATGATAAGAATAATAACAAACGGCCTTGTACATCAGATTCATATTCTATGAACGAACCAGCAAACATAGAATATGTGCCTGCTCGCTAAGGCACGCTGAAGAAGAAGAAACGAGAAAAATGTGCAGAGCTACACTACTACGAGAAAACAAACAAAAGAAAACGTTGAATATCTGTTTTGTTTCAACCACATGCTGATTTCATATCGCTGATTTTCTTTGGGACTGTTTTTACATCACATTATTCTTGAGTTACAGGGATTTACGCAAAAGCTTTCTCGCATTCAAATAAAAATGAAGCGCACGTGCGCCCATAAGACAGGCTCTACTGAAAATTACAAGAAAAATAAGACCTTTACATAAAGTAATACTGCATCGCCCCCTTGAAGGTTTGAAGCTATTCTACAAGATGAATAGGTTTCGAGGTTTCGACCAAAAAATCAGAGGGCTTAAAAAATTTGAATTCTGCTAGAATGTAATTTGATGGCTAATTCTCAGTAGGAAACGCATAGGTTATGCTCGTTATACAAGTTCATTGTTACTTTCTCTTTAAAACGGCACAAGTACAGGTAAAAAAAGAGAAAAAAACATGTCCCAAGATTACGTGTAGCCAAATAAAACATCATGTATTTCTTTCTTTAAGGAACGTCAAAATAGCAGCAAATCGTGACTGAGAATAAGGCGGTTCCTTTCTTTACTGACAGCCTCAACGTTACATTTAAAAATGAATAATTGTGAATGTTAGAGTATTATCTTTGCCATTAGTGATTTCTTCAAAATATGAGACAAGTAATTTAGACTAAAACGCTCTTTTACTAGGATTAATTGACTTCAAGGAATTTCTTCATTAGGTTAATGGCGAGTTTAAAGTTGATTTCATACAGTGCTAAGCAGACTCGATGCCTTCAGACGTGTAGGCGACGGTAAATGAATGGCTATAAATTTTGACTGACTGTAATGTAAAGTAACCTCGTTGTCTTCCAATGTTCCGGCGGGAACAGATGAGCTTAATATTGTTATTTACTGAATACAATGCAAAATAGGTTCGTTGTCTCCAGATAGACAGACGACGACAGATGAATTGAGTAAATTGTTGCTGATTACTATTCAAAGTAGGCTTGTTGACTTCAGATGGACAGGCAACGGCGATTAATTGAGAAAATTTATCCTGCATACCGTGCAATGTAGTTTTTTTGTCTTCATGAGGGCCTAATCAATGGTATCGGGATCAGCGTGGGGTAGGAGGCTGCGCTCCATCCCTCCTCCCCCTCCCCAGGTGTTGATTTGAGACAAACGCCAGCACGTGATCAATTCAGTTGCAGTAGTCTCGGTAGTCAACTGGCGATCGCGCGTAGGCAGCTGGACTAGCGGTAGCGCTGCCAACCTTCATCAGCATGCGACGGTTGTTGTGAAACGAAGTGATAAAGGCAGTATCAGTGCATGATAGAAGCTAGAGGGCGCAAAGCTGCCATTATCTAGATCTCTGATCAAATCGCCTAGCATCGTTTTACAAAACTTGGTCACTTAACGCTGTCACGATTCGCAACTATAGGGAGTTCTGTTACTGATTCTACGTTGGTACTAGTACTTGTGTTTTTTATGGCTTCACAGACTACTAATACTAACAGTAAACTGATTTATTTTGCTCCTACTGGAGCCAATGGCTTAGAATTCCTTTATTTATTGTAAATACTTCGCCACACGCACAACAAGAATGTCCTTTCATGGCAGTTGGGTATAGACATGCACAGAGAGACACTACCAATTAGGCAACGTCCTCGGTGCCACCCATGCAAATCTCTTGAGCACGTTATAAATGTGCTAGTCAGAAACTTTGACAAGAAATCAACCTCGCTGTGACTCTAGCGCCTGAGGGGTAGGTAATCCCTTCGATACCCCTTAGGTAGGGTTTGCCTACCCTCAAGCGCTAGAGCAGCTGCTGCACAGAATTGGTGCCACAGTTTCTCACAGGCGCCGGCCGCGGTGGTCTCGCGGTTCTAGGCGCGCAGTCCGGAACCATGCGACTGCTACGGTCGCAGGTTCGAATCCTGCCTCGGCCATGGATGTGTGTGATGTCCTTAGGTTAGTTAGGTTTTAAGTAGTTCTAAGTTCTAGGGGACTGATGACCACAGCAGTTGAGTCCCATAGTGCTCAGAGCCATTTCTCACAGGCACACCTTTAATGGCCTCGAAAATGGTATGTGGATGACACATAGGATGGTGCACGAACCGGGGGATCTTAGAGGGACTTTTTGGCATTTTATTCAGACACATGTTTATGTTGCATCCCCTTTGATCACGCTTCAGGAGGGCACAAAACAGGAGGGATGAAAAATTATAAACACCCTTTGCTGCTTCGGATCACGACCAGTTTTCGTTGAATGGTTTTCAGAGGTCCCTAGCAGTTCCACCGTGTATACCAGCGCAAAAACTGCGGTTACAGATCACGCTCAATGGTCGTGCAGGCCCACGATGTCCTTAAAACAGGCTACGCCCAGGCGGCGGCAGCACTGTCGAACGTTGTCATTGTTTCTATTGCTCATCGCACTGCGAACCGTCCTATTCGACCACGAAATGTGTGAGAATCATCGCCCCAAGGGAGAGTTGGTTTCATTGATGCCATTTTTGCCACCCCCCGAGACCTTTTTCGAATCGATTCTGAGCGGTGGTGCGCTGAAATGTTTTCCTCGGCAACCCATAAGAAATCCACGTGATTTCAACGTTGAATGTCGCGGTTCGACCTCCAACGCAGAGGCTTCAAAAGAAGGGGTGAAATGTGGGTAAGATGGGGTCTGACGACTTTCCCTTCGTGTGACACGTCCATGGTGGCATCGGGCAGTATTGTGGTGAAACTCGATGTCACTGTGTCATAATTAACCCACCTTACACCTCACACCTTCTTAGCTGTGGAATTTTTTTCGCACGTGTTAACACCTTAGAGGGAGGTTGTAGGCAACTGTGAGTCAAATTTCAAACTTATGCATCGCTGTGAGGGACAACTACGAGGTTTAGAAAAAATGATCCTTTAATTTTGAAGCTTTCCGACGTGGAAGAGCGCTGTTTACACAGGTGTTATACAACTTCAGAGCATGGATAGCAAAGCTGGGGATATTAGTTTCTGCTCATGCAACACGGCATGTGAAATATTGAGATACTTTTATAGTTTGCAATCAAAGCTTATTTCAGTGATATAACAAAAAGTTGGAAATCATCCTTGCCCCACGCATCACGAAACAGCAAGATGTCAAACACTTTGCACCTCTAAATCGACTGTGTCTACGTGCAATCTTGTGCCTTATACAAATAGTATGTCACGTCTACCACAAGAATGTGGAAATACAATCCTGGAAATGGAAAAAAGAACACATTGACACCGGTGTGTCAGACCCACCATACTTGCTCCGGACACTGCGAGAGGGCTGTACAAGCAATGATCACACGCACGGCACAGCGGACACACCAGGAACCGCGGTGTTGGCCGTCGAATGGCGCTAGCTGCGCAGCATTTGTGCACCGCCGCCGTCAGTGTCAGCCAGTTTGCCGTGGCATACGGAGCTCCATCGCAGTCTTTAACACTGGTAGCATGCCGCGACAGCGTGGACGTGAACCGTATGTGCAGTTGACGGACTTTGAGCGAGGGCGTGTAGTGGGCATGCGGGAGGCCGGGTGGACGTACCGCCGAATTGCTCAACACGTGGGGCGTGAGGTCTCCACAGTACATCGATGTTGTCGCCAGTGGTCGGCGGAAGGTGCACGTGCCCGTCGACCTGGGACCGGACCGCAGCGACGCACGGATGCAAGCCAAGACCGTAGGATCCTACGCAGTGCCGTAGGGGACCGCACCGCCACTTCCCAGCAAATTAGGGACTGTTGCTCCTGGGGTATCGGCGAGGACCATTCGCAACCGTCTCCATGAAGCTGGGCTACGGTCCCGCACACCGTTAGGCCGTCTTCCGCTCACGCCCCAACATCGTGCAGCCCGCCTCCAGTGGTGTCGCGACAGGCGTGAATGGAGGGACGAATGGAGACGTGTCGTCTTCAGCGATGAGAGTCGCTTCTGCCTTGGTGCCAATGATGGTCGTATGCGTGTTTGGGGCCGTGCAGGTGAGCGCCACAATCAGGACTGCATACGACCGAGGCACACAGGGCCAACACCCGGCATCATGGTGTGGGAAGCGATCTCCTACACTGGCCGTACACCACTGGTGATCGTCGACGGGACACTGAATAGTGCACGGTACATCCAAACCGTCATCGAACCCATCGTTCTACCATTCCTAGACCGGCAAGGGAACTTGCTGTTCCAACAGGACAATGCACGTCCGCATGTATCCCGTGCCACCCAACGTGCTCTAGAAGGTGTAAGTCAACTACCCTGGCCAGCAAGATCTCCGGATCTGTCCCCCATTGAGCATGTTTGGGACTGGATGAAGCGTCGTCTCACGCGGTCTGCACGTCCAGCACGAACGCTGGTCCAACTGAGGCGCCAGGTGGAAATGGCATGGCAAGCCGTTCCACAGGACTACATCCAGCATCTCTACGATCGTCTCCATGGGAGAATAGCAGCCTGCATTGCTGCGAAAGGTGGATATACACTGTACTAGTGCCGACATTGTGCATGCTCTGTTGCCTGTGTCTATGTGCCTGTGGTTCTGTCAGTGTGATCATGTGATGTATCTGACCCCAGGAATGTGTCAATAAAGTTTCCCCTTCCTGGGACAATGAATTCAGGGTGTTCTTATTTCAATTTCCAGGAGTGTATGTTGATGGGAATGGAAGCAAGAAGAAACACAGTTAATTCATTTGAAGATTCAGAAGAGAAGGAACTGTAAATTATGTTCGTTAACATAGAAACTAAACTGTAGATGTGGGCAAAATGCAGTTCTGCGCCTTCATACTTTCTAACCATGAAATCTACGAGCATACATATTGTAAGTAGGCTGTTTAGGTTTTCTTATTGGTAACGCCACGTAGCGCTCTGTATGAAAATCACTGGCTGTGCTGTGTGCAGTCTGTGGCTAGTTTGCATTGTTGTCTGCCATTGTAGTGTTGGGCAGCTGGATGTTAACAGCGCGTAGCGTTGCGCAGTTGGAGGTGAGCCGCCAGCAGTGGTGGATGTGGGGAGAGAAATGGCGGAGTTTTGAAATTTGTAAGACTGGATGTCATGAACTGCTATATATATATTATGACTATTAAGGTAAATACATTTTTTGTTCTCTATTAAAATCTTTCATTTGCTAACTATGCCTATCAGTAGTTAGTGCCTTCCGTAGTTTGAATCTTTTATTTAGCTGGCAGTAGTGGCGCTCGCTGTATTGCAGTAGTTCGAGTAACGAATGTTTTTGTGAGGTAAGTGATTTGTGAAACGTATAGCTTAATTTAGTCAGGGCCATTCTCTTGTAGGGATTACTGAAAGTCAGATTGCGTTGCGCTAAAAAAATATTGTGTGTCAGTTTAAGTACAGTCATGCATAATTTTTCTAAGGGGACGTTTCATATGTCGACCCTTAGCCGAGGATACCTCACTGGAATCTTCTGATTTTTTCTTGTAGTTTGTGTAATTAGTCTAGATTTCGTTTATTGCTAGCGCGTAATCATAGAGAGAATTTACTTTGTAGTTGCAGTCTTTCATTGTTGTACAGTAAAACAGTTGTGGCATGCATGTAGATTTGCACGAAGTACTTCGCAGCTGCGTTTGCAATTAAATAGATATTATTTTCAGTGCTATGTTAATGTGTTTTCTTATTTTCCTCTTCAAATTGTGCTTTTCTGTGTTGTCATGTGAAATATTGTGACAATGACGTGTGAAAAACGTAACACTAGGCTCCAAAGTAAACTGAGAAATAATAGTGACGACGAGCGTAGCTTATCAGCACCACTGTGTAATGAATTAACAGACATTCAAAGTAGTAATTTGGTAATTGTGCTTAGGGATATGGAGTGGGCGGCAAATAATGGCATAGACAGTGAAACAAATAGTGAACAGGTAAGCATTATCGATCGATCGGTCGGCAACAACTCGCCTCAGGAATCCGAGATGACAGGGCACAATCTTGCAAATACTGTAGGTTCAGGTTTTGCGTCCTCACCGTTTTCTCAAATAAGTCAAGACACATTTCCTGCTTTTCAAAATGCGAATATTGCCGGTTCAAATCATTGCCGAATAGCACCGAGGAACCTGTTTCAGACACCAGTGCTTTGTTATTACAATTAATGCAACAAATGGGACTAAAGCTTCAAAAGTTAGACACAATGGAACAACACCAGAGACAAACACAGCAACAGTTAGACACAATGGAACAAAATCTTCATAAGTTACACACAATGGAACAAAATCAGAGACAGGTACAGCAAAAGCTTCAAAAGTTAGACACCACACTTGAACAAACACGTGAAGATTTAACTACTGAGTTACATAACATTGAATCGAAATGTCAAAAAGTCTGTAATGACGTAAAAACACAAATTTGTGAGCATTTCCAACCTATTTTTTCGCGTCATGAAAATGCATTACAGAATCACGAAGCAGCCATAAAAGAACTGCAAACTATTGTTCATGAAAATCACGACACCTTGCAAATTAAAATTGACTCAGTTGCATCTACCGATTCGGTTACGCAACTTGCAAAAACTCAGGAAAATTTAAAGGACACAGTAAATACTCTGAAACGTGGTTCAGAAAAACACACAGAGGAAATAATTTCACTATTGGATAAAGTAGCCGAACTTTCAGATCAGTTCACTAACTTATCTACAAAGCTAGATGATGATCTGAATGACACAAGACCTGTGGCCTTCACGGACACTGAAGAGTATGAACAAATTGGAAAATTCACACAAAATCAAAATCAAATCAATGCACAGTACAAAAGAGAAATCCGGGAAGTACAAGATCAGCTGACTCAGGTAATAAGAAATTACGTATTTCAGAGGAGACTCGCACCCCAATATGGGAAGAGGAACATAGAAATACGGAACAGCCACAAAATAATAACACAGCGTATTTCGGAAATTATGAAAGAAATTGGCAAGGTGCACCGAATTTTGAGATGGAACCGCCGAAACGACGTAACAATGACCGATATGCGACTCGCCGACATGATGATTTTGACTATAAGCTGTTCATTACTACACGTAAATTTAAAACATTTAAGAATTCTGGCAACGACATTCATCCACCAGCGTGGCGCCATCAATTCTCCCATTGTTTTCCTCCCAACTGGTCATTAGAGGACAGATTAGATTTTGTGTGGCTATTTAGAGAATGAACCAGCTGTAAGAATGCGATCAGTCATTCACGATTGCCACAGTGAAAGAGAATTTTATCATGCCTTCCTCTCAGCATATTGGTCTCAAGCTACACAAGACCGAGTAAAACATAGCATCATAATGATGAAACATTTCGAACAATCTGAATTTTCCAGTCTTGTGAAATATTTTGAAGACATATTGCACAAGAATCAGTACCTGTCAAACCCATACAGCCACTCAGAACTCATCCGCATTTGCTCAATCAAATTACCTGAACATTTGCGACATATTATTTTGGCAGGACATTGCAAAGACGACATTGAAGCTTTTCAGGGACTCTTACAAGAGTTAGAAATTGACACTGACAATCGCGGAACGCGAAAACAGGAACACAACAATTACAGGTCACATCCGTCGCAATTCCGCGATGAAAGAAATAATAACTGGACACGACAAGGCTATTCTCACAACACAAATCGTGACCAAAACAGACACCACCCGTATGACAACCGTTGGCAGAGTAGTAATAATTACAGAGAAAGATCGCATTTTCGTAGTAATGAATATGACAGAGATAACCACAGACACAGACAATATGCGAACCAAAACAATTATTATCAAGGGAGACAGAATAACTTCAGACACAACGGTCCTCTGTGCAGTTACAACTCAGGGAGAAGTTCTCCATCATGTGACCGACAAGAAATTAATTACAGAAATTACCGACGTGACGACAGACGATACAATCGTAACAACAGACCAGAATTTAAACAGAACTGGCGGGATCCAAACCGGGCAGGGCCCTCTCGGCAAGGTGAATTTGTAGAAGTTAGACCTCCAAATCCCAATAACGATGCGCGCCAACAAAGAGACAGACAAGACTTGCACCGCAGGCAGCCACGTGCGCCGGCTGGCTCAGAGAAAAATAACATAGAAGCTAACCTTGAGAAAAATTTTAGCATTCCCTACCGACGTATACCGCATGATAATTGCATTCAAGTTCAAACTCTGAGTACCTTGAAGAATAAAGGTTTACACCAAATTTCGCATGTAAAACCGTTTATTGAAAGATAATCTGTTTTTAACTTAGTCTTTGCCATAAAATTTTTCTCTTCACGCTACTAGTACAATTTGTCACACTGAGAAACTGTTAACATGCAACAATGTTTTGAAGTTAACTGTCCAGTCGAGAACCTAGGGAACATTTTTAAACAGAAATTACGAATGCATTGTTATAGTGAACAGACGGCACAGTGTTGTTATTTGTACATACTTGCTTGTTAGTTGCACGATTACATAACGACTATCAGGCTTACATACTTAGAACATTTACCAGTACTGCTAGTGAGATTTTAATACAACATTTTGGTTTACTTGAAAATACATTCTGGATTTAAGGTACTTTCTGTGAGATACCAGATGACACAGTGGTTAGTTTATGTGAAAGCTACACGATTTTATCACGACGCTACTAATGAGTGACAATTTACAATGTTGCTTTTGCGGTGTATCTGTTTTATATCTGCAAAGTTTTTCTGAATTCTTCTGGAAAGTAAAACATGTTTTAGTAGTAACTTTTGTGGTAAAGCTATAAGGAGACAGCCTTTTCTGTAGCACAACAATACGTTACAGCACAGTACTTTCTTCATCACAGCAATAAGCGTAATAACTAAGATATCTATACGCAAAGCATTTCACTTTTATCATGAGGTCATTGACTTCTGCAGAACTTAGCTTTCGGAGGACGAGAACTACGACACTTCCACAGAGATGATCTTACAACAAGACGCACAGTTTAGCGCTACATTACACGTATTTGAGTGATTAATTTTGTACTTAAAACATTTATTTTTAAAGATATTTGAAGTACAATGATACAAAGGTTTTCCGTGATACATTTCATTCCATTGCTGTAATCTGTAACACCTGAGGGTATAATTACATTAATCCTCAGGGGGTACACACTTACTTTGTGTACCATGTGTTTGGCAAGCACAAGGAACCCTAGTTAATATGGTATTTGCTTATACAACTTTACACATCGGTACCATATTTCTCTAACACACAAATTACACAGCTATCTGATCATTTAACTGAGAGATAAACATTTTTTTTTACTATATCAGTGACACATGTTTACGCAATTACACAGTTGGGTAACTTCACACTTATGAAATTGTATTTTATCTGTACTTTGTGAACTGTTCATATTTTTTTCGGAACCATTGTGATACTATGAGAGCTTTGAATGATGTATTTGGTATGGGGTCATGATTTTTCAAGTACGTTGGAGGTAGATGACACTATTGAAATGAGCAGAGAATTTTCTTTAGGTTTTGAAATTATTGCAGAAAGCTACAACGCTTTTGAGATTTGACTGAGGTGTTATGATGTTATTTTTACGACAACGATGTGTATTATGCTGTTGAGGTATGTTTCTGATCAATAAGCTGCTGTTATATGAGGAATTTGATTATGCTATATATTTATTAAGATGAAATATTGAATTGTCGACGAATATGTATATGCGTAATAAGGTAAGGAATAATGAGTAGTGAAATTCTGACTTGTGAAAAAGGATGTTGGAAACCAAGAAACGTACTTTAAGAGTTATGAAATGTGTGTAAATGCATGAATGTATCACAATGCAGGCGAAAATTTTTTGCACACCGTTATATTCATAGGATTTTGTTTCTACACATTTGCAACGCAAATTCTCGACCTGTGAAATTTTTTATATGAGACTGTCACTGTAATGCAAACTGGTGTCGTAAATATTTCAATAAGAAAGTTAAGTGACCACCTTCACGTAATGAGTCGTGGGCACCCAGCTGCACGGCAGTCGCCTGGAAAAAAGCCATTAGTGTGTGCCTTTCAGAGGCACAGGGGGGGAAAAAAGGAGGCCATTATCCTCACTATTGACATTGCATCGTAGAATGCATCGCAAATATGACAAGCTCATTACTTGGAAACATATCGTACTTTGTGCTACTTACTGAAATGCTTATGAATTGATGGGAAATATTCTTACATCTGCAAACCTGATTATGACAAGTGTCTTTCTACGAGAGTTGAGAGCTACTGACTTACGAAATGCCACATAGCTATTGAATGATGTTTTTATGCTTTGGTTTGCGTAATTGCTTATTTCATTTGATATCTGTTTTCCAGCTGTGTTGCAGCATTGGTTTTATAAAATAAACTGAAATGCATCTGCTAATGGGAACACTTTCTGTCAACAGATCTATTAAATAATTATTTTCTGATCCACATTCGTCGAAAAAGGAAAGAACAATAAGAAGGGACTAATAACAGTAACTGCATATATAATTTTCTTTTCAAGTACTTGGTAATTTTTTGTAGAATTAGTTTTTGTGGCGCACCACTTTAATTACATAGACATTAAGATGTGATTATACATTTCCCTTATCTGCATTGTTGTCTTTAGTGTACTATTTTTACTGCTTGAGCTTTGTCATGTTTAGGTATAAGTGTGCCAGGCATAGTGCTACTAAATGTCACTTTGTATTACTCTGTTAAGCCAGTTTTACTACTGATTTATTTTTCTTGTTTGCTGCTCATTGCCTTATATTAGTTGTAATATTGCTGCTTGCTTTGCCAATTTGCATTTTTTCGTCATTGCTGTTTGTGTTAATTGTTTTGTGCTGCTGCATTGCCTCGTCCCTTAGTTTAGCATCTGAGCTCAGTAGATTTAAGTTAGCTTAAGATGGGGTAGGCCATATAAAACAAGTTGTGATGAATTGGAAGAAATGCATTGAGAAGCTATAAGAAAATGGTTTGGCCAAAAAAGTATTTTGAAAGAGGATATGAACAAAAAAAGTAGGGTTTAGGGACAACAGGTTTAGGTAGGATTTTTTGGAAATAAATGATGAGTTAAGATAATGGAAAATAAATAATGAGGTAAGAAATGCGTGAACATATAAATACAGAAAGCATGCTTGGATAGAATTTTTTTGGTGGAAACAAATGTTGAAATAAGAGGAAAGATATATGGAATGAAGTTTTGGGGTGGACTGCAGTACCAAATGTCACACTGAAAACAAAACCTGTCCTGTATTTTTGTGTTATTACACTATGTGAATTTGTGTTTCTCCTGTCTTAATGTGTTTAGATAATAAGAGTTATGTTGTAGATGTTTCTGATGATATGTTATTTTCTTTGTAAAGATGTTTAGACATTATTTATTCTGTTCTGTTTTAATGCTCATGTGTGAAGTTGATGTTTCGAAAGTTATTCTGATCTTTTATGTATGTACTCATGTCATAATTCCTGTGACACTGATGTATATGTTATTTCGATTCTTTTGTAAAGCCTATACTACAAGTGTTATCTGTATTGTTACGTTCTTTAATGATGTATTTTGTACCTTTGTAATTGTATTCTTATGTTATAAAATTGTAATTGACACCAGTTCATCATATTATTAACTTGTAAGTTCCATTTCACTGCACACGTTTCTGTTGGTCATAGTATATGGACAATATGTGAGAAGTAGGGACTGTTAGTGTTTGCATGTGTGTTAATAATTCAACAAGGGGCTGGATAATAGCATTGCTGGTTCTAAGGACAATTCCAAAAACTTTGTGAGTGCACAAGTGGTGGTTATGGACTTGCTATATTATCTGCAAGACTTTTCAATGGTGATTGTGCACCTGCACAGTCACAACAGATGGCTGCTGGCCATATCTACAAGGACTACAATGGGTCTGCATCTTTGATGACCCACCAATACCATTATTTCTACAAGGACTACAGTGGGTCTGCATCTTTGATGACCCACCAATACCATTATTTCTACAAGGACTACAGTGGGTCTACACCTTTGCTGACTCACCACTACCATTATTTCTACAAGGACTGCAGTGGGTCTGCACCTCTGGTGGCCCACCAATACCACAATCTCTACCAGGACTACAGTGGGTCTGCACCTCTGGTGTCTCACCAATAGCGTAATCTCTACCAGGACTACAGTGGGTCTGCTCTGTGATGACCTACCTACCAATATTCTTCAAAACTTCGACTCACTCTGCTGTAGGTTTGCTCTGTTGTGGCCCATTACCTGTCTGCATGTCGAGAGTCAGCACTGTCTTTCCGTTGGAAGGACAACACTACTTCTTCAAGACTGCATGGAAATCCACTACTTCCGTGTGCATTTTCTTTTACTGCTCAGACTTTGAGAAAAAAAAACACTGCAATTTTACTGTGCTGAATGATCAGGACTGTCTTTATGCACTGTGAGAAAATTTTAGCTTTTGACCAACATTGTATCAATAAGTGTGTGCATTTGATTTCTTTGTTATTGTAATTATGAAAAAATTTTTCAAATCTGTATTGGCCACTGCCCAAAACAATTTGTAAAATTTTTTTTGTGGGGAGCATGGGGGCTATGTAAGTAGGCTGTTTAGGTTTTCTTATTGGTAACGCCACGTAGCGCTCTGTATGAAAATCACTGGCTGTGCTGTGTGCAGTCTGTGGCTAGTTTGCATTGTTGTCTGCCATTGTAGTGTTGGGCAGCTGGATGTTAACAGCGCGTAGCGTTGCGCAGTTGGAGGTGAGCCGCCAGCAGTGGTGGATGTGGGGAGAGAAATGGCGGAGTTTTGAAATTTGTAAGACTGGATGTCATGAACTGCTATATATATTATGACTATTAAGGTAAATACATTTTTTGTTCTCTATTAAAATCTTTCATTTGCTAACTATGCCTATCAGTAGTTAGTGCCTTCCGTAGTTTGAATCTTTTATTTAGCTGGCAGTAGTGGCGCTCGCTGTATTGCAGTAGTTCGAGTAACGAATGTTTTTGTGAGGTAAGTGATTTGTGAAACGTGTAGGTTAATTTAGTCAGGGCCATTCTCTGGTAGGGATTACTGAAAGTCAGATTGCGTTGCGCTAAAAAAATATTGTGTGTCAGTTTAAGCACAGTCATGTATAATTTTTCTAAGGGGACGTTTCATAATATAATGCATTCATTGCTTTCGTAATGTTTCGCTCTTGTCTGCTTCCTAAATGATGAGAAGAAGCCAAATCCATGACACAGATGTTTCCGTCGAATCTTTCCAACGACTTTTGTGTGCTTTTGCTTGGTATTCTCGAAGCAGGCCACTATGCTTGCTACCACGAAGTATTGGATAGTTTCCAGAGGGCTTGCGAACTGTGTTCGAAGTCAGGTAAAACACTCATTTAATTACCAGGAATATCTACGTTAGCTTGTGTAGCTGTATCAATAAACGCAAGAAGAAAATTTAATTTATCCATTCGCATAAATCAGACGAACAGCCGGAACGAAATTATGAAACACAGTCTTCCACTTACATTTGTAGCACTATTGTCTGCAGATGAGCCGCTGGTAAAACATGGCCATAGTAACAAATTCGTAGCTGCCTGCAGTAATGGCGGAGTCGATACTGTATATTCGGTTGTTGAGTAATATACTGCGATACGAATAAAACTGTCGTTACGGTGTTAAATCAACAGAAATTGTAGCCGAATTCTGCCTGCATCACTGGAATCCCGTTGTCGCATTTTCTTTTCTGTTTCTTGACATGTGGGACAAGGATGATTTCCAACTTCTTTTTATTCCACTGAAATAAGTTTTCATTGCAAACTATAAAAGTGTTTTATTCGTTTGCGAGTGAACGAATAAGTACAATAATAGTAGCAATAACAAAGTAATATTGAGGGAATAAGAGCAGTTTTTGCTTATGTGACATACGGCATTCCTGGAGTCAAAAAATTGAACTTTCTGTCTCAGTGTCTCATCTTACATGAGGATAATGTAACGTAAGTGTTCGAAGTAAAGAGACCAAACAGCGAGATCATCAGTCCCATCACATTAGGGAAGGAAGTCGGCTGTGCCCTTCCAAAGGAGCCATCCTGACATTTACCTGAAGCTATTAAAGGATATCACTGGAAACCTAAATCAAGATGGCTGGACGCATGTTCGAACCGTCATCGTCCCGAATGCGAATGCGAGTCCAGTGTGCTAACCATTGCGCCACCTCGCTCGCTCCCGAGATACGGAAATGTCATGTGAATTTAGTAGAAAAATTCAGAACCTCATGCAGAAGTAAAAGCACTGTCACAGGGTTGGCAAATATTTACAAGGATCTTGGCAGTTATTAACTACGGTGCTTCGGTCGGCTTATTATGTCGTATTTCATATGGACACGCTGAACCACTTGATACTATATGCACAACTGCCTTGAATTCATTCACAATGCGATGTGTTTTCCGTAATCACCACTGTAACTTGTTTAATGTACTGTGATAGCTTGTTTCCGACAACGGCCACGGTACGCCACGTGCAATAGTATCGTTGTCAGGTAAAACGTAGCGAAATGTTTGTTGAGCTCGTATTAACATCCGGTCACACATGTCTGGACCATGACAGGACCAAGCGTCGGACAAGTGACGCCTGTGCTCCGTCCCGTTCCTCTGTGAACCACACATAAATGCTGTTGTTCCTTCTAAAGACACAGAAGTAGTGATCCGTTTTTCTGTTTTTGAAAGTCGTAAATTTGGTCGCTAATTTTCGTAATAGTGAAGTAGGACTTATAAGACTTGAATTAGAAGAAATAAGGGGCAAGGCAAAAGATAATGGTTCAGACGGCTCTGAGCACTATGGGACTTAACTTCTGAGGTCATCAGTCCCCTAGACCTTAGAGCTACTTAAACTTAACCAACCTAAGGACATCACACACATCCATGCCCGAGGCAGGATTCGAACCTGCGACCGTAGCGGTCGCGCGGTTCCAGACTGTAGCGCCTAGAACCGTTCGGTCACTCCGGCCGGCAAGGCAAAAGAAAGATGAAATATGTGGATCCACATTATCTGGAAGCCAAGACTATGAAGGGAGATTTTTGAGTATTATTTGCTCTTGTCTTGGATGATGAGGCAAAGTTTTACGAATATTTTAAGATAACGCAGAACAGCTTCTGTTAACAAGCTATAATCAAAATTGAGAAAAAGTAACCTTTTCTGGAGACTATTTATTTCATCCAAAGAACGCCTGCCAGTCTTTTAACGTACGTTCAGAAGAGAGTGAACAGAAAGTATACAAAAAAGAAGTTTTAATTACAGCATTTACATTTTTTTCTTTTAGTAATTGAAGGACAAATACTTAATTTAGTAAAAGATATACTTAAATTTCTACGTCAGCACTCCGGTATTTTTCATTTGTCTGGCTGTAAAGCACAGGAAACTTACGAACTCCTTCAATCAGTCTTTTCACATCCATTTTTTGTGCACAAAACAGTCTTGCACATTTGTTCAGCCGAAAAAACAATTCTATCGTCGCTTCGTCCGTCACGTGATAAATTAAACAGAGCAGATTCCGCCTGCCACGCTCTCGGCGCACTGACGTTCCTCGCGCACGGCCCGGCCATGTCTGGACGGCTACATTTACGCGTATTTTAGAAGTACTCGTATACTTCGTCCTCCGCGTGACGGCCGGTACTCTGAGGTGTCTCGGCACGAACAGGGCCTGGACGTGTGTGACCGGATCCTTATACGGAGTCCCAGAGCGGAGGCGTTGCTCCTGATACTTTCTAACATCCCCTTTGGGAGGCTATCTATATTTGAGGCGTTCAGTCAGATTTCATGCAGACTACCTCATTTTTGAATCTTTCCGACGTGAAAGGGGCTATAAACGCCGGTGTTACCTAATTTCAGCGCTGGGATAGCAAATGGCTCTGAGCACTATGGGACTTAACATCTATGGTCATTAGTCCCCTAGAACTTAGAACTACTTAAACCTAACTAACCTACGGACAGCACACAACACCCAGTCATCACGAGGCAGAGAAAATCCCTGATCCCGCCGGGAATCGAACCCGGGGGTGGGAAGCGAGAACGCTACCGCACGACCACGAGCTGCGGACTGGGATAGCAAAGCCAGCGATAGTTTGCAGGGACATCTTATTTTAATTGAATAAAAAGTAATTGGAAATCAGCCATGCCCCACATGTCACTAACGGTAAGAGATCATACACTTTGCACCTCGAAATCGACTATGTCTACATGCAGTCTTGTACCACTCTCGTAATATACTCTTTTCATTCTGCTGTGTAGAGTCCGCACAGGATACGGTGGCAGATGCGCAATTTTCGTCCAAAGCGCTGGGCGAGTTCATTCGGTTGTTAGGAAGGAGAGGCCGACATGTTTGCCACCTTTTGGCCCGAGTGAAATATCCACAACATTCTTCATATTTCATAAACGATTTGAAATATCGATATGAGATTGTTGCAAATGATAGCACACAAAGAGGAGAGTATTTTGCCTTATAAACTTCATTATCTGCTGTGTTACTCCACTGATCAGAGGCTTTCTCGATGAAGGAATGATTTTTAAAGGCCATCGATAGCTGGTGAAACGAGGCATAACTGAAGACCTTACGCGTTTATTGTGTACTGCGGATGTGCTTTTTGATAAGATACTGGGCTTATTTTTCCTCATTTACTCACTTAATATATTTAATAAACCACTGTTTCAGAATTTTCTCAATTGCGTCTGCACAACATGTTAGTGAAGTGGAGGCTATGAAAACTCCGCTGTGTTTTGCTAAAAGAAATAAATTTTAACATGGTAACAACAGAAATGTGTAGGTTTTACTGAAAATTTGCCCCTTGTGGCGCTTCTCTGAAAGTTATAAATGTTACGTTAACCGGGGACCTAGAAAAGACGGAGAGGCTCCGTCCCCGCCGCAGCCGCAGTGATCCACAACCCCACGACGACTACCGTAGTCCACTTCACCCCTCCGCAGCCCCACACCGAACTCAGGGGTTATTGTGCGGTTCGGCCCCCGGTGGACCCCCCAGGGAACGTCTCACACCAGACGAGTGTAACCCCTGTGTTTGCGTGATAGAGTAATGATGGTGCACGCGTACGTGGAAAACTTGTTTGCGCAGCAATCACCGACATAGTGTAGCTGAGGCGGAATAAGGGGAAACAGTCCGCATTTGCCGAGGCAGATGGAAAACCGTCTAAAAACCATCCACAGACTGGCCGGCTCACCGGACCTCGACACAAGTCCGCCGGGCGGATTCGTGCCAGGGACCGGCGCTCCTTCCCGCTCGGAAAGCCGTGCGTTAGAACACACGGCCAATCGGGCGGGCAAGTTATAAATGTTTAACAAGTCAGGCGAAAATAAATCGCTGCATTTTTGACGGAGTTCTTTTTTAAATACTAACCAAAGCAGAAGTGAAAGATTTTTGAACGCTTACCATCCAAGTGAGGGCATGGAGGAACCCCACTTAATACTTACAAAAATGTGAGTGTAGGCTTCAGTTTAGAACGGCACTTACCCTCCAGCGCTTGGCGTTTCCGCTACAGAGCCTGCCCACTCACTGTTACCGCTCTTCCCACGCGTGTCCTGCCATCTGCGCTTCTAGCGGCCACGGTATTCCGTGCAGATTGTAGTTACTGCTTTTGAGTAAATTCAGTTTTACAGCCCTGGGAAGGTCATTCCACCGCTTAAATTTCAACTACAAACTCTCTGCATTAACTATCAACAGAGAAATGCCAGAGAACTAAACGAAGCTGTGTCGTGTTTGGTCCGAGGACCCACACTCGCCATCGCTACCGGATTTTTTTTTCTCTGCAAATAACCAGAATGGAATTCAGCAACGAAGTACTAAGAAAGCCTTTGCGTTGCGCCAACTTAACCATCGGCCAGTCTCCATTTATTTTTATTCATTTAACTCCACTTATTATGTATATTACAAGGATACAAAAATATAACATCTTACATTTCAATTTTTATAATTTTTTCCTAGTAAAAATGTTATTTTTTTAATAATTTAGTTGATTCTGTAATAAAACTTAGGTCTGCTACATAAGTATGGACTATTGCAAGTTACAGAAAAAAATTAGAGCAATACTTTACGAACTTTAGGAAATATTATACCTGAATTCTGAAAAATACAACTTGCGGGAAATTGCGAATGAAGATATGAGTCCAATTAAACTGTGCCTCAGAACATTCCTCAAGCGTAGTCTTCATCCTGATGCATTTCTTCATCTTCAAGCATTCTCTTGGCATTCCTTTTAGCACTTCTTTCTTCTCTGGTAACTTGAAGAGCGGATCTTTCAGTTTCATGCATCCGTTGTTTGTCACACGCAAGCAATTGATCTTCCGTATTAGAGCCACATTTTATGCCTAAATTTCTCAGGACTTCCAACTCTCCTATCACTCCATCACTGAAAAATATCACTGCATCTAGTACACCAACTTTTAATGCATTTAGTCCTACAGAAACATTCTTGGGTAATCTTTCTCATATGAAATGGTTGAAACTTTCATTTGTATTCTGAGTGCCCCCATGAAGACATTTACTAAGCAAGACTGGGTCACTCAGGTCTCTAAAAATGGGTTTTATTTCATTAATAACGGGTTCAAGAAGAGAATGCTTATGATGGTACATCTGACCACTTTCTTTTGCTTTTTGGTAACCACACTAAGTATCTGCTCCTTTAAGGCAAAGTCCGTGAACGGGGTGGTCATCTGTGGACAACTTATGGAAGTCGGTGGCCCATACAGCTTTTCTCATTGCTGTAACATCATTCAGAGTTGCAGTTCGTCTAATGGCCAGTCCATAATAACTTTGAAGGATGTCTATTTCAGTTTCTGTCAATCTGCCTCGGCCAGACAGATATTTTCCATCAGATAGCAACTTTCCTTTCATTTCTCTTCGTAGCTTCCTCAGTCTAGCATCCATCCTCTTTTGAACATGTCCACAACACTCCAGTTTTGTTACGAAGGTATCACCATAAACATTGAACTCATTAATTTTATTGAAAGCTTTAGAGTCCCCATCGTCTAGGTACTTCGTATATCGAACGTTATAAATGGGCACCGTTCTCTGAAATATTTTTAGAGCTCCATCACACTCCGTACCTCCACTATAACCATCATAATTCTTAGAACACTGATGTTCAATATGTCCTTCAGTCTTAACATGGCAAGTGTGCCAGTACTCAGATAAGCACTCAACATCTACAGCTTTTCCATTCTCCAGAGAAGTAGAACTTACAACACCATTCGAGGAACGATGTCCTCGACGTTGTCATGTCCCATCAAGTGCAAAAGCAATGTCCCTGGTTCCACTAATATTTACAGTTTCTTCTACTGCACGTTTCATTGATGCTTTAGACACAACCGCCAAGGCACCTGAAAGTATTTTTATGTACTTTCTGAAACTACTGTGAGGAGGAGGAAAGTCCATCAAATCACAAAATGTTTGAGCAGCCTTTTTTCCTTTTCCTATTGTACGCATTGCATACACTAACTTCAAATTCACATCATTTGAATTATGCACAATGTTCGAAGTCATTTTCGAGGTAGATTTATTGCAGGATCTACACAGAACAACTAATTTGACGCTAAACCTTTCCTGCTACTTTGTTGTTCAGATATTTTCAGACAGCTTACACCATCACATTGTTTACATTTCGCCACTTCCTTTACCAAAGAAGATAAGATGCCCACATCAGCAACAACAAGTCCACTACAAACACCGTCATTGTTAACACAAAAATTTGAATCACCAGGAGGTGTGCCATGTGGGAGTTTTTTCTCTGAAGAACTGATACATAGGTTCCTTTCAACAGTGTGACTTGCTTTGTTTGTGAACTAATTACCACGGAATTTCCTTTTATTGAATTTCTTGATGCGTGGGACAGTTCGTATTTATTGCACACTAAAGGATATATGCTTCCATAATTATATGTAGCACTTGGGCAACAAACATTCAGTAACAAGTGAACAAACTGCTTCAGCGAAACGAAAGTAAATACTAGCAAAGATAATCATTTACAGACACTAGAAACCTGCACTGTTACCATAATCGCTGGAAACAGAAAGTTCACAGTTCTTTTCGAAATAATACTGGTTTGTGCAACAGAAATAAAGGGGTAGTGACGGCAAACATGACCGTAACTTTAAAATTTGATATATATATAGGTCATTTTTCATTTGAAACCCTATAATGTATATATCAATGTAATCCCGAAAGACTATAGAATTTAATAAAATCATTAAAAAATTTCGATTTTTCTACCGTTTATAAGTACCCTGTATCCTTAAGTTCTCCATGAATCCATATGTGGACCTCAAAATCTAGAGTGTGCTGCGTTCTATTGAGCATGCACTGCAATGTCTTCGCACAGTTCGTCGCATATGTTTATTGTAAGAAGTCAACCACTTTACATTGCTGGTACTTATTGTGACTCCATTGCTATCGAACGTGAAACGCATATCGTAGACTTTTTTTGTGGAGCATCACTCAGCAACTGTAAAATTTTGTATTCTACCCTGAGCGATGAGGGGTAGCTGATGCTTTCGACAGAAGGGCGAAGGAGCCCAGCGCTGCCGCGGCAGTGGCTACCGGGTGCCAGCAAAAGAGCCCCGGACAGCTCTGCCGCATGTAGCCACGCAGTCTGCCGAGAAATCTGTCGCAAACATGTTTTGGCGCGGAACTGGTATTACTCGTGTGTCAACAAGTGAAATACATTCTAGCTGTGCTACCATTACTCTTAAGTAATTCAGATTTTGGAGGACGGCGGTAGAAAAATTTAAGTATTGAGCCGTTTCGATCGCTAGACGTTGCATTCACCCGAAGCGCTGTTTACCGTCTTTTTCCGTCATTTTACTCGTCGTTTGACCTGGGCTGATGTCACCTGACACCTCTTAAAGTTCATCGTTGAAAACTTCACTCAAATTTCTTTATTATTATTTTATTATTATTTTTGCAGAGGGCAGTCAGCCCTCGGAGCCAACACGCTGAGCCACAGTGCTGCCGAATGCTAGACCACAGGGGTAAACAAAGCAGAACATCTCGAACAGAAGCCGACACTTTCTTCAGGGGCTGCTGCAACCTACAGTATTGTCAGTTCGTGCAGACAGCCGCGATCGTATGGAGGAGTGTACCTTTGTTTTCGGGTTAGTGGCGCTTTTGAACGCGCAGCTGTCATGATGTGTTGTGAGAGCAGTAGCGCGTCCTTGAGTCTGTTGCAATGATAGTGTTCATGCTGCTGTAGGATTTCTCCATCGGAGTGTTCTGACACGTCCAATTCCTGATCGTAGAGTGTTATCAGAGTCTTCAGCACAGTACGTGAAACAAGTATTCTTCCAAGTTCCTACTTTTTTTTGAATCTGTAGTTCAGCAGTTTGTGTATTAACAGCAACAGATTGTGTAAAGTCGTCCTACCACCAGCACACGACAACATTCTCCATATATTGACGTCCCCTGATCAGATCATGTGTAGGGCTAATATTACACGAGTAAAATTGAACCTATTTCACATATAGCAATCTAAATTGTTCACTGATCAAACTGCATTTACACGTAATGGAATCAACAACGCACGTAACAGTCATCAATGATCGCTGGAAAATCTATTCACTACGGTGCAAACCAATCTTCAGTTTCGTTTTTCGATCAGTTTTTGGTGTGGCATGATGATAGGTCCAGTCATTTTCAGATGCAAATGAAATTACAGAATTACTTGCATTTATTGGAAAATTTCATTGAGGATGTTCGTTTGGCCAAGCAGACTGCATCGTACTTCCAGCATGATGGAGCCCCTCCACATTTTACCAGACGTTTGAGGAGGCACCTCAACCACACTTACCCTAATCGCTGAATTGATCATGGTAGTACAATTAACTAGCGACTAAGACCATCAGAACTTACGCCGTTAGATTTTTGTTTATGGGGTTGGATGAATTCTAAGATGTATAAACGAAAGGTGAATACACGAGATGAAATGCAATGTCGCATCATGGACATTTCTGCCCTCATTAGGGAGCGTGCAAACTTACTCAGACAAGCAACACAACATGTTCTCCCATGAGGGCACAGATGCCCTGAAGTTGACGGTGCGATACTGGAAAATTTATTGAGAACCATACAACAGCTATAATGTGACGTGTAGTGAGAATGTGTTAAAAATACGAATTTTTCAATTGATGCTTTGTAAAACGGATGTTGTAATATTTACTAGCTGTTGTACATGTGTACATGTGTAAACTTGACAATGTACTGAATAATATAGAAAATAAATAAGAATGAGCATTACATGTGTTCTACTTCATATGAAGTTTTTTGCTTCAAATAATCAGTTCTGTCACATTCCTGAATACTGACCATTTGTCCAGGGACACCCTCTATATTCCAATCTGTATTTAGCGTTTTGTGGTTCAAATGGCTCTGAGCACTATGGGACTTAACGTCTGAGGTCATCAGTCCCCTAGACTTAGAACTACTAAAACCTAACTAACTAAGGACATCACACACATCCATCACCGAGGCAGGATTCGAACCTGCGACCGTAACAGCAGCGCGGTTTCGGACTGAAGCGCCTAGAACCGCTCGGTCACAACGGCCGGCTGGAGTTTTGTGGTTGTAGCGTTTTGTTACTGTAGTGTTTTGTTCCTGTTTAAATCGCTTCCTGTCCCTGATGCTATCTCGGCATCATATTAATTCTGGAACTTGTGAAGATAACGCTACAGAACTACACAGATATCTTTTTTCTTTTCCCTGTTCTTTCTTTTCCCGTATTTTCGGCTTTATTTTCTTGAAACATTGAAACAGTTATTTTAAGATGAGTTCTGTAAGTTTATTTCTTTATACAACTTTATTTCCTTTTAGATCAAACAGCTGTTATGAATGCAATTGGTATTATCATTTTTTATGATGCTTTGTTTTCCAAAGTTACTAATATATTGTTTAAACTCATTTTCCATGAACAGAATAATATGAAGTTGTAATTTTGTATGAAACTGTAAACCGATATAGTCGGAATTTTTGAAAGTGTGATGTGAAGCGAGATGTGGAGAGCGGTTTTGAAAGCTATTGATAGGTCGACAGTGCAAAGTATCATCGAAGACCCTGGAGCGGAAAACAAGGAGGTGATTTTTGTGCCGCTTGCGTGTGTGCATACTGTGTGTCGTAGTTGATGTTAAATAACTGTTCGATCGGTGATAGGCTTTCGTAATTTCGCTGAATCTTAAAAACTAGGATGTGCAGATCAAAGAGCCACTTGATTGCTGTCAGTAAACAGTTTTGATTTCAGACAGCAAGTTCTGTTTAGTGCATACAGCGTACTTTTAAATTAAGCTGGAATGCGCTAAAGCATTTTCTTGCTGTGAACTGATAACAAGAACATTAATCTTGAATGTACAGTGTGCCGATTGCTCGTAATTGATGAGAATGTTTGGTGACTACTTTGTGGATCACTGATATTTGGCCCGTACTATGGATCGTTTATTCAAATTACGAATATATTAATGTTCTTTCTGACTACGGACGGTGGTTCTGTGAAATGCGTCGAGCTTCGCTCGAAAGGGAAACCATAAATTTAAAACTGTGACTATTAACGGCCAACAAACATTGACATCGAGCCTCGCTCGAATGGGAAACCATAAATTTAAAACTGTGACTATTAACGGCCAACAAGCATTATGACGTCGGGATGCAACAGGCGGTACTTGAATGAAGCTGCTTGTGGATACGGTACGCTAATTAAGTGGATTCTACAAACATATTGAGTACCTACTGTATCCACAACGGGGGACTGCGATCAAGAGGACCAGCAAGACGACAATAATTAATGGGCTACACGTTCAAGGATCAGGGACCAGTGATACAGACGTCGACTACTTGCCGACATCACCAGTTAAGTGAAGACTTACTTTGGAAACGATGAAAAATTTAACTCTCGTGAACTATTTCTCTAAAACATAATATTCTAAAGACTTTTTGCAAAAGCATCGACACTGATTTTACATAATTTCAAATTATCACGCTGAACAGGATTTTTTCTTTTCAACAACATTCATAATTGTAATTAAAAGTTGTGTCATTATTAAACCATTTTTACTATAGATGTTACAATTCTGCAAACTCGTTAACATCCAACATTGTCGCTGTTATTGCAAATAATTTTTATTGTTATTATTGATACTAACGTTATTCAGTCTTTATTTTTCGTTCGCTTATTCATAATTATTTGTGTTGCTTGCTACTGTTATTTTTTATTTGCATGTTACTTTGTTGTTGCGCCAATTCTCGTGTAGATTACTATCGTGTGTTCACGATAAATCCGCGGCGCGTTATGCTGTTCCGTCATTCCGTTGTAAGACGTCGTGGCCTCCTGACCTTCATTGCTTACATATTCCGCCCTCACAATCATATTCCGCACATCAAGACGCTTCACTCGAACCCAAACTCGATAAGATAAAGTGAATGTTGTATGAATTCACGTAAACGATATGCAAATAACAAGTTAATCGCAAGTGCTCACCGAGATTGAAATACTCGAGGCTGGCATACACATACACACATTCAAGACACGACGGTCACAAAAGCTTTTAGTTTGGGAGAGGCAAACCACATGCCAGGAGGTCGGTCCCTTCAAAGGACGAGTCAACCTATCTACGTCGGCCAGCGACCACCCGTAGAGCAGACAGCGTTTGCCTGAGTGAAAGGGAGAATGACCCCGTGTTCGGCTTAAAATCAAATTCCGCTACATTGTGTGGGAGTGCCTAGCCTACGCATTCTTTACAAACATAGCACGCAGTTTCAGAGGTTTTCACAGGGAGACAGCAAAGGCCAAACGCCAATGCTACAGATTTCCAGATTGGTCGCCTTAAACGAAACGTCATTCTCCCGTTTTAGAAGAACAATGCTGATTGGTAGACGATATTTCTGACGCCTTGAGCTGAAGGACTAATGGAAGAGACCGAAAGATACACCCCTTCATGTCTGGCGTGGAGAGGGGCCGTTCCGTTGTCGCTCTTGGAGCGAGAACACGTAACGAGAGCGTGTGCGCTCGTACGTGTACTCAAAGAGCAAGGAACAAGTCTCTCCTCAGTACTTCACTGGGAGAGCACCTCTGTCGAGAGCGAATCAGAGTGCGACTCTATATTGAGTCCTTACGATTAAGCATTGTTCACCGTGTTGGCCGCCACACTTATTGTGCAGTGTGAACGGACAGAGCTATAGTTAAACGCCTGCGAGCGAATTTTTGAGTGGCATCGTGGTGGATTGGTTATCTGACCAGTGTACCATGCTAATAGTTAGACTAGGGGTGAATATGAGTCCTTGACTTCATCAAGGCGTAGGGAGAGTTTGATTGGCGAAGGTCAATCCAGATAGAACGACGAGTTATGTGATCTGAGGCTTTCCCGGCGCATGTGCTGTATCCAAGGTTCTCGGGTGTACAGCCAGATCCGATCGTCGAAGTTTTCGGCGAATAACCGTTCCGCCATCATCAGGTGGTGCTGATGGAATGATCTGTCTGCGCTGTGTCTGTGGTATTTATGTCCGCGGGGTCCCGAGTCGTACACCAGCGCGGGCGGCCGGCGGGGCGCAGCGCGGTGGGAGGGGTAGGGGTAGCTGCAGCCACGCCCGGTGGTAGGCGCAGTTCATCTCCGTCCGCCGTGGCGGAAGGATCTCGCGTCCGCTCGCGCCGTTGCTCTTTGATGGTGTTTAATAATGGTTTCCAGGCCCTGCTAAGTTGAGACCCGGTGTCCCTGTTGATGAGGTTATCTACTACCCGAATTTCTATGGCCTCCTTGTAGATACTGTCTCAGTAGGCACTTGTGGCAAGCTTCCAGACATGGAAAAGCAGAAAGAAAGAAACAGAAGCTCTTGAGGAAAATGGAGAAAAACGGGTAGCCATTAAATTTGGAACTGGATGTCAAAGGAGAAGTAGACAAGAAGCGAGGGGTAGAAAGCATGTTTGTATTGGTGTTAACAGGAGAAGACGAATGGCATAAGAAAACGGACGATTTGGAAGGAAAGATAGAAAATGTTTGTAAGGAAGTAGAAGTTGTTAGTGAATCACAGAAGGAAATGGGTGTAGAGATGACGAGCCTAATGAATTTAGACAGGTGTTGAGAGGTGGGTTAGAAAAGAAACTTTCTGCTGTCAAATTATAGTTAAATAAAGGTTTTGAGGAGTTCAAAGACGATGTTAAGGAAACTTTTAAAGAGGCAGAGTCTGAAATAAATAGAAAACAAGAGAAATTTGAGAAAATGGGAACACACAGGGGTTGTCTGCTGTGCAGCCCCATGTTCAGTGACACTGTCTGAATGATGTGCTCCAAAAAAACTTTTACCTGCAACAGCATTGTGCTCCATCTTCAGATCTGTGACAATCGCCGCTTATGCTGCTTTACATAGTGGGTAAGTTTCCGACTACACATTCTGTGATGAGGTGTGGACGTCCAATACCATGTGGCTTACTGGTAACTCCATTGTCCTCAAACCATTCTCCACAGATATTCACGACAGAAACAGGCGAACAGTCGACGAACATCGCCGTTTGCGAGATGCTCGTTGTCAAAGGCCAAGCAATAGCAGTCTTCCCTTTGTCAGAGTCGCTTATGCCAGTGGATTCCCCACTTGGCCAGTACCGTCGCTAGAATGATTCCTCCATTCATCTCTGGACTGCTGATGACTCACCTTGCCACGACACGTGCCCGCAACGCTACCAGGTGGCATTCACTCCCGCAGTGGGCAGTGGTCATAATCTTTTGGCTCATTACTGTCAAAGACTAGTATCTGGTACATATCGATACTTTCCGGTGAATGCTAGCATTCAAATCAAATGGCTCTGAGCACTATGCTGAGGTCATCAGTCCCCTAAAACTTAGAACTACTTAAACCTAACTAACCTAAGGACATCACGCACATCCATGCCCGAGGCAGGATTCGAACCTGCGACAGTAGCGGTCGCACGGTTCCAGACTGTAGCGCCTAGAACCGCTCGGCCCCTCCGGCCGGCTGTCAGCATTCACATAGTCGCTTGGTGTACGTACGAAATATTTAGTAAATATCATACTCCCGGAAATGTTGACATCTAGTATGCACTGACGGTGAATGTTGAACAAAAATATTGTAGTTACAGCAGACAAGAATACTAGATTTAAAGCGGCCACGGTGGCCGAATGCTTCTAGGCGCTTCAGTCCGGAACCGCGCGACTGCTAGGGTCGCAGGTTCGAATCCTGCCTCGGGCATGGATGTGTGTAATGTCCTTAAGTTAGTTAAGTTTAAGTAGTCCTAAGTCTTAGGGGACTGATGACCTCAGATGATAAGTGCCATAGTGCTTAGAGCTATTTGCACCATTTGAACAACTTTTAAATATGTGATACGTTAAAAATAGAAGAAATCTTAGTTAATAGCACTTGGACACAAACTGTTGCCGAAACGAACAGTACAGTCTGAATAATAAAATGGTTCAAATGGCTCTGAGCGCTATGGGACTTAACATCTGTGGTCATCAGTCCCCTAGAACTTAGAGCTACTTAAACCTAACTAACCTAAGGACATCACACACATCCATGCCCGAGGCAGGATTCGAACCTGCGACCGTAGCAGGCGCGCGGTTCCGAACTGAGCGCCTAGAACCGCTAGACCACCGCGGCCGGCTCTGAATAAGAGAAGAAAATAATGTCACTAATAAATTTACACTGATGAGCCAAAACATTATGACCACCTGTTTAATAGCTTGTTTGTCTCTCTTTGGAACGAAATACATCGCTAATTCTGCGTATCAGGGCTCCGGCTGTTTGTAGGTAGGTTTGTGTAGATTTGTGGTATTTTATGTCTATCCACAGATCATATAATTCGCATAAATAAGGGGCCGCTTATTTGGGCACGCGGTAATGGCGCTCGATAGCGACACAGGTGGGTGTCATAGAATTTACATCAGCCGAATTTGGTCGCCGAGACATGAACATGAGTTCTGTATAATGCTCCTCAAACCACTGTAGCTGTTCTGGCTCGCTCACGGACAATTATACTGCTGAAAGATGACATCACCGTCGGGAAAGACATCAAGCGTGAAGAGATGCAGGTGGTTCGGAGCTGTCAGCGTGTCTTCGATTACCACGACAGGTCGCAAGCAAATGCGCATAATACTGCTCCCACCAACCTGCGTACGTGGCGCGCTGCACGTTTGGACTCGCCATACACCTCGATTGTGGCGTGTTCTGGAGACGACCAGCGATCCAGTGCATAAGGGGCGTTCAAAAAGAAACCAGCCGGAGGCATAATTACAGAAATCAGTACCTGTATGTTAGAAGTATTGACCCAGACTGTTGAGACATTTGTCCCACTGTGACACAAGGCGGTGAATGACTGTCTCATAAAATTCCCGGGGCTGCGATGTTAACCAGTTCCGCACGTGCAACTGACCGTCGTCGTCCGTTGTGAATCGTTTGCCCCTCAGAGCTTTTTTAAGAGGAACAAAAATGGCGTAATCACAGGGAGAGAGGTCCGGACTGTATGGAGGGTGGCCGAGAACCTCCCATTTGAATTTCTGCAGGAGTGCCGCGACTGTGTTGGCCGTATGAGCCTTTGCACTGTTGTGGAGCAGGACGACCCCACGGGTGAGATTGCTTGGTCGTTTTGATTTGATCGCTTGGTGAAGGGTGGTCAAGGTTTGCGAGTAACACTGGGCATTCACTGTTGTCCCGTGCTGCAAGAAGTGAATCAGGAGGGGGCCATGAGACGCCCACTAAACCCGCAGGGCAGAACAGAAGATTAGGATTGTGGAAAGGGCCAAAGAAGGTGTCGGTCAGGTTCACTCAAAATTCTGATTTATTATAATTTAATAACACCTTTAAACCACAACGGCACATAACCGAACCTTTAGAACTACGAGTTTCAAAAAGGCAATTATTTCACGGCTGAGGGCTTCCAAATAAGAAATTTTAAAAGTCAACAAAATAAAAATGCAGTTAAAATAGCAAATAAAATAATTAAAATATATGTGGTATCACAGCTAGGGTGGAAAGCCTCAAGACAAAAGTAGACAGAACAAACATATGCAAGGTGCAATACAAGCAGCTGAGGCCCACAATTAAATTTGATAATTTTAAAATATATTACCATAATCCTTTAAGGCAGAAGGCCGCAATGTTTTTCCTTAAAGGGTAATTTCAATAATAAGGTTTTAAGTGGCTTAAGGCCCACAATTGATTTTTCAAAATTCAAAATACATAAAGTGCAGTAAAAACAAGAATTTTTAAATCATTGGCAGTAACAGATTATTAACAGAGAATTAAACACCGGTGAGAAGGACAATATAGAAAACGGCACTCAGAATCCTCCAGGGAGGTCGGTCTGCCCTCGTTCACTTAGGTGAGACAGGTGGTGAGCCCAACTACACTTGATCCGCCGGAACCCAACCAGGGGACAGCCACGGACCGACCGACACAACGATTTGCTTGCCACCAATCAGTACATGAGAACTCAAACACAAAAGCTTAATAACGTGATTATCCACAATGAAATATGGATTAGCTGTCAAAATTACACACCATGTTGGACAGTGACAACAGGTGAGGAAAGGACGCTCCCTGAAATTGCGTTAGTGACCAGGGCAGGTAACCGGAACACTAACGGCCACAAGGTAGAAAATTCCGCTGGTACACTTGAATTTGAAATACGGTAACACAGTTAACTTCACCCAAAAGGAACACTGTCTTAATTTGCGTCAGTGGCCAGGGCAGGTAACCAGAACACTAACGGTCACAAGGCAGAAAATTCCGCTGGTGCACTCGAATTGTAGTCAACCAATATAGTTAATTTCACCGCATGGCAGCTAAATTTCAGCAATAGAAACACTCGGTGTTGCTCACAGGAAAACCTCCCCAACAGCGAACCACCGAAACGAACCAAGCAACATGAATGGACGTCGCTTGGGTAGTTGAAATCACTACCCAACTTTGACGTCATGGGTCGGTGAACCACGAAGCTCGTAGTGATCGGACAGCTCCACACACGCTCCGACACTGCGCAGGGACCGCCAGTGGACCCAGCCGATTGCACCGCGCGGAGATACCTCCCTCGTCCGCAACAACCGACTGACTTCTCTCAGAATGCCGACAACATCTAAAATAGTCGTCAGTGGAAATAACGCCAACTACACACACAACTTGACAAACACTTGCACGAAGACCTCCTGAACGATACCCAACAGTAACTAAGCACGCACGAAGACAAATCTGGATGCACACACACACACACACACACACACACACACACACACACACACACACACACACACACACACACACACAGCCGACTCATGAACGATCGGCGAGCCAAAACGCGTCGTCCAGTAGGACGACCGACCGACGATCCACCAAGACCGTGGCCCGGCTCAAGTGGTGCGTGGCGGCAATGGTCGGGCGAGCCATGTCGACAAAGACCTCACTGCTGCTCCAACCCGACTGCACTAGTGCCGCATTGCCACTCCCCGGGGGAATTTTAGGAGACAACCATTCACCGCGTTGTGTCACAGTGGGACAAGTGTCTCAACAGCCAGAGTCAATACTTCTAACACACAGGTACTAGTTTCTGTAATAATGTCTCCGGCTCGTTTCATTTTGAACGCCCTTATAGCACGTTTCCATTGTTCGATGGACGAATGCCAATGGTCCCGCGCCCAATGAAATCGTAATTGACGATGTCGTTTTGTCAACACATGAACACGTAGGGGTGGTCAGCTGCGGAGCTCGATGTGCAATAATGTACGATGAAGGCTGTGCTTGGGAACACTTGTGCGTGCACCAGCATTGTGCTCTTTCGGCAGAGATGCCACAGATCACCATCTATCCTACTTTACAGAGCAGATAAACCTCTGAACCCGACGCTCTGTGAAGAGTCGTGGACGTCCAACGATTTTGCGCCTAGTGGTAGTTTCACTTTCCTTCTACCTCTTTCATTAGATGCTCACGACAGTAGCACTTGTACATTTGACCAGCTCTGAAGTTTACGAGATACTCGTTCACAGGCTCTGCGCAATAATAATCTGCTCTTTGTCAAAGTTGCTTATCTTAATGGAGCCGGCCGCGGTGGTCTAGCGGTTCAGGCGCTCAGTCCGGAACCGCGGGACTGCTACGGTCGCAGGTTCGAATCCTGCCTCGGGCATGGATGTGTGTGATGTCCTTAGGTTAGTTAGGTTTAAGTAGTTCTAAGTTCTAGGGGACTGA